>NC_056729.1:1175956481-1176011481 GCF_019279795.1 Protopterus annectens | reverse complement strand
CCACATGGCAGTACTGTGTGCATGTATACCCACGCACTATACAAACACACCTAGGGCAACCCCATACCTACACACCACATCACCATGTCCAGTTCACCTCAGTACACCCCTTGCCCACAAACATGGTGTCAAATGTATGGCCCACCCTCGGCCTCTGGCAAACCAACAACACACCCTGTGCGTATGATGATACCTGTGCCACATCCCTGTCATCCATACCATCAATGCAGGGGCAGGCTAATATGGTTCTGATGCATTTGGTGACTGTACTACAGTGTGCCACAGTACTGCAGTGTAACATGTAAGGAGTAAAGTGTAATGCATATATGTCAGGTAGTGCAGCCATCCAGAAATGATGCATTATAGCTGTTAGTAACACTGGTTGATTGTGGTCTCTGTAATGTTATCCATCTGTGTTGTAGGTGTACATGTGTCAGTATGAGGATAGTCTTCTGTCATAGTCCAGAATGGGGACACCATGGCTGTGACATATCTGGGATACAGTTGAACACATGTCATAGGTTACTATAACAGTTATTGCCTGTGCCACATGGACAGATGACCTGCTGGGGCATGTATAATCTGTAACCTGATGTAGACCCATCCACATACATGCGCACTATTACTTGGCAGCACTGGGACTAGACCCCTACCTAGGTATGTAGTGATACTGAAGTGTGTGGCTTTCATTGCACACACCACACAGCATTTAGGGTGAGGTGTGTCCCAGGTTATATGTTACATGCAGAACATCCCCAGATATGTATATTATGCTAATGGGGGATGTAATGAGTGTATATGGACAATACATAGTGTAACATACCTTAATATACTCATTAACAGATGCATAACAGGCAGACACATGTCTGAGAGACCAGGGCCTATCGCTGTTAACTAACATGACCATGTGTCCAATGTGTTACAGGTAGGCTACACACAGCACATGCCTAACTGGTCTGGAATGTGGTATCAGTTACCTGTATGGTTGGAGACAGTGGTAACCATAACATGGTACATGGGACATATATCGGGTGTACCTTGGTGTAATGACAATGTACAGAGCACCCACATCTCCCAGTGGATATTGTACTCCCTGAAACCCATGATGACACTCTGATATACCCACCATCACACATTGGCCACAACTGTGATACAACCCATTGTAGATCCCAACAGTGGTACTACAAGGATATGCATCTAAGGCAAATGCCACACGTATAGCAGGGTGTGGCATTGTTATGCCTCACTGATGGGCAGCAACAACACTATATAAACTATCGTGTGGCAATAGGTACTGTAATAGGAGTATGTGGCCTAGGAATGTTGTACCCTACAGATAAACGAACATGCACACATACACACACTTGCCAAAACACAATGGGTATCCCATGCCTATCAACCCTTTGTACAACACTGTTGTGATGGCACTGCAAGGCTTGTGTAGCCAGTATGGAGAGGAGCTTAACAGGGTACATGCAATGTCCCATACAGCAGCAGCCACAACTGACTATGGAAATGGGTGTTGTGGTGGTTATGAAGGCTCTCATGGAATTCCCACATACAGGTGTGCTAACACACAGACACTGCTATACTCAGTCATGCACACATACACATGTGTCAGTACTAGGGTGCATCTCTGCAGGTGATCATAGCTGTGTACCTAACTATTGTCCAAGGAGAGATGGGTTGTGTAGGGGTTGTGTGTACAGTGGTATCCTGCCACCTGCCATGTGGCAGCAGGCAAGCCATCGACAGACACTACCGTGGTGACCCTCAGGGTGGAAGTGACATGCATCAGCCATTCCGTCAGGTGCCTCCTGCACATGGCCATTAAGGTGATCAAGTTAACATGCATGCAACATGCATTACAACACATGGTTGGTCTCTGTGATGGAGACCTGTACTCAAGCATGTTCAGTTGACTGTAGTAGTGTAGTGGAGGTACCCATGGCATATGGTGCATACAGAGTGTTATCTTGAATATGCGCCAGTTCTTACACAGCTGGGCAGACATGTCAGTGGCAATCAAGCTTATGATGCCGGTACATATCCCAGTGAGATACCTGCCATCTGCACATCTGTACAGGGACTGACATTCATCCCCTTGGCAAGTAGCTATGCCGTAGGATGAATGCGTTGACAGATAGACATTTGACAACAATATGCATGCCATAACTACATGTCAGGAGCCTTCACTATCATGTGCTGTACAGACCGTAGTCTACTGTTACATTCCACATGTTGGATCATTACCCAGTAGGGATTATATACTGTGACACTGCTCACACAACAGGGATACAACAGGGAGGCCTCAGAGTCAAGTTATGCCTGCAGGTGTGCCTGTTGTCAGTGCTACATTTAGCACTCTACTCTTGCATGGGTAGGCACTGTCAACAGTAGTACCACCATCATACACTACATGCCAGTGTGACAACACATACCTTGGGCTATTACCCCTGTATGTAACAAAGCCACATGGATAACAGTGCTGTACAGGCCTCATATACGTCTGTGTCCCAGACATGACACTCACACCTCTTGCTACCATAATGACAGCACATAGGCGCATGTATTGTACATGGCATTACATACACTTATTACAGATGTCATTACCCTGCTATTTTATCAGACTGGGTGGTGTGAACTAGTTAACAGGGCTAAGCCATGCTTATCAGGTATCAACACTGTTGCAATATAATAGCTAAGCTGATTTGCACACTGGTAAGTGAAGCCTACACTTTGTAAGCACCCGTACATTTATCCATAGCTTAGCACCACTTAGCTTTGTGCAAAACCTTGCAAACATGCTTAAAGCTGCTCAAAACTGCCTTAACCACTCTATATCCAACAGCCCTTGTCCTGCCCAGCAACAAAATGAACAGCCCTTGCAGGTGTTGAACCCAGGACCCTGTACACTAAAGTCACGACACTTAACCACTACACTATGACCACTGTGAAGACTGCTGTTGTTTTTCCAATATATCTGTCAATGCACATATTGATTAGTATTGAACAATTGCCTTTACTACCACAATTGTGTAGTACTTGTTATTAATATGACTGTTGCATCACATATGTTGTTTTAATATAATGTACACATAGCAGATACATACGATGAGATACATTTGGGAGAGTATACAGAACTGTGAGGTTTACACATGACAGAAATATGGATATATACATGTAATAGGTTGATATATGTTTACATGTACATACACATGTATATTCATGCATATGTCTGTATACACATCTGTATAGTGCAACATATATATGGACATGTGTACATCTCTTCGTATGTACACACACACACACACACACACATATATATATATATATATATATAGAGAGAGAGAGAGAGAGAGAGAGCTGTATATGTATGCACATCTTATGTGTACAGATATGCCCATTTATGTAGATATATATGTAGATATCTATAACTATATGTGCATACATATCTATTCTGATACACCTATTACTGTCAATATATATGTAGATATCCATAAGTATATGTGCATATATATCTCTATCTGTATATATGTAGACATATATTGCTGTGTATATGTATATATCTGAGTGTTTATATGTATATATGTATATATATATATATATATATATATATATATATATATATATATATATATATATATATATATATATATATATATATATATATATATATGTACATATACATATCCATCTATGTATGTCAATATGTATATGTGTATATATCTATACAGATATATGGATAATTATATGTACATAGATGTCCACCATATGTCCTGAACATGGAGTGGATCCCTACCTCAGCCCCAATAGTCCCAACCTCGTAGTGCAAGGGGATGTCAGGTATGTAGTGCAGGTATATATGTAGACTATTGCTACTGTGATTTTTATTTATTTTTTATTTATTTTACATTTGTTATTTTACATTTGTTAACCGGGCTAGTCCAACTGGATACATATCCATTTTCAGTGGAGGCCCGGGGAGAAAAGCTCCACTACAATCTACTAAAACAAGTTAAAAATATCACAAAATGCAGGAATACAAAATTATACAATACTATAGAAACATACATTAAACCTGCTGCAAGTTATATATGCAATAGAGTTCAATATGAGGCTTAGCAGGGGACAAAAATTCAAATTCAAATAAACAGCTAGGATAGTCTATTGCAGCATTGAAAGAAGTTGACAAAAAATATAGATATATTTCTATTTAAAGAAAGAGTCACAGGGACACTTATGAAGAGGAAACTCTAGTGAGCTGGAATTGAGAAAAAGAAGTAAGGGGATGAAAGAAGCAGATGGCTGGAAGGAAAAAAAATGGTTAGTCAGGGTTGTTACAAGAGCATAGCCAGTGATTGGAAAGGAAAAGTTTTAGTTTAGCTTTAAATAATGGGAGTGAAGTTATGGTAGTGAGGTCTTGAGGTCGTTGGTTCCATATTTTGCCAACTGAGTTGGAGAATGTGGAGTCACCTGCTGAGTTATTTGATAGGGAAGTTTGAATCAGTATCTTGTTAGAAGAGCATAGGTTCTTCAGATTTTTGTAGGGTTGTATGAGAGAGGAGAGCATAGGAGTGTTGTCAGGGTGATAAAGGGCTTTATGGGCAATAGTAAGTTGGTAAGATTGTATTAGGTAGGGTAGTTCTAGCCAGCCTAGTTTTTTAAGATTAAGACAATGATGAGTCCTATAAGGAGAATAGCTATGGTAGTTTTAGCTTTGGGAGTTAGGAAAGATTTGATTCTATAGAGAGAATCAAGTTTTCTGTTGGTAGCTTTTATTGTAGAGTTGATATGAGTGTCAAATTTTAGTTGATTGTCAATAGTAATACCCAAGAGTTTAGTGGTTTGGTCTGGAGAGATGAGGGTACCACCATTGGATGTAAGTGTGAAGTTAATAGAAGGGGACATGTGAGTGGGTGCAAAGAGCAGGAGTTTGGTTTTCTTGGGGTTGAGGAGGAGACAATGATTAGAGAATCATTGCTCTATAGTAGTGAAGGTATATTGTGTGAGAGTGTGCAGCTCAGTCTGTGTTGAGGCTGAGCAGATTATGGTCGTGTCATCTGCATATTGAATGCAAGCTGATTGAGGAGTGGCTAGATGAAGGTCATTTATAAAAATGGAGAATAGTAGAGGACTTAAGATAGAGCCCTGAGGGACCCCTATAGAAGTTGGGAGGAGATCAGAGAGATGGTTATCCCAGAGTACTGCCTGTTTACGGTTATCCAGATAGGATACGAACCAGCTTAAAGCATGACTGTCTAGAGAGAGGGATTTTAAATGATGGAGGAGAAGTTCATGATTGACCATATCAAAGGCTTTAGACAGGTCTACGAAGAATGCAGAAGAAGAAATGTTATTGTTGCGGTTCGTGTTAATAGAGTCAATAAAGGAAAGTAAGGCTGTGGTAGTACTATGGAATGGTCGAAACCCATGTTGACAATTAGCTAGGAGGTTGTGGCTTAGTAGGTGATTAAGTAACTGTTTGTGGATGCATTTCTCCATTATTTTTGCGAGAGGAGATAGTAGTGCTATAGGGGGAAGTTGGAATACTCAGTAGAGTCACCTCCTTTGAATAGAGGGATAATATGAGAGATTTTCCAGAGTGATGGAATAGTACCTTCTTTTATGGTCCTCTTGATCAGTATAGAGATGGGGTAGGCTACAGCTTTAGCTCCTACTTGGAGGTATTCTGCTGGTAATTTGTCAGCTGAGGGAGTTGTGGGCTTTAGTTTTTAAAGCAAGGACAATATGTAAGAGGTCGGTATAGGTTTTAGGTGAAATGGAGGGGGAGGGGAGTTTAGGGTTTGTAGTTTGGAGGTATCAGGGCTTTGTTGTTTAGCTAGTTTTAATATGGCTGAAGTAAAGAAGGTATTAAAAGCATTAGCTGTTTGTAGTGGGTAGTCAGGGTTAGAACCTAGTGGATTTGGTTCATAGGTTCATAGGTTCATAGGTTCATACTAGGCTATCTGCCCGAGGGCATTTACAAGCCTAGCCCATCGTTTTGTGGCTTACGCCACCCCTTTAGTATGGGGAACTATACCCATTATTTTGCTGTGCCTCTGTCGAGCAGTGACACTGAGGTAATCCCTGGGGTATATCTGCGATCTCCCATCCATTGGTCAAGATTTCTCTTGAACAAGGCCAGCGAGGTGCTCTGCCTCACATGTACCGGGATTTTGTTCCACAGCATAGGGAGTCTTTGGGTGATGAATCTATCCCTCCAGCACGTCCTATTAATAGCCGTGTCAAGGTTTAAGTCTCCGCCCTTGTGGCTCTGATGGATCTAGATTTTTGAGGTGAAGCATATTCATCAAATCTGGGTTTGACATGGCCTTGTATGTTAGGCAAAGGTCACCTCTGAGCAGCGGTGCGACTGAATAGAGCTGGAGTTCTTTCAGTCGGGCAGCATAGGACAGATTTTTGAGACCCTTTATCCTTTTGGTGAGGAACTTTTGTGGCCTCTCCAGCTGCTGCAAGTGTCGGGTCAGATACATCCCAAATGGGGCATTGTACTCAATCATTGGTCTGATGAGTGATGAGTAAAGGGAGACTATGACCTCCCTTGATCTAGATGAGAATCCCTTCATGATAAGGTGGGCAATGTAGAAGGTCTTCCTAACTACTTTAGCTACATGGGTGTCGAATGACAGACTACTATCAACCTGGGTCCCCAGGTCCCTGATAACTTCTTCTGTGCTCAGCGGATTGCCACCTATTTGGTAGCTAGGGGTAACCTTGTTTTTCCCAAAGGGTATGACTATGCATTTTTTGGCATTTAACTTCAGGCCGTGGCTCTGGCACCAGTTATCCGTTTCTGTGAGACCCTTCTGAAGGATATCTGTGTCAGATGTGTTTTCTACTATGGCCCAGTTTGCAGTCATCTGCAAACTTTGTCAGCCATAACCCTCCTGTGTTTGCTTGTACTTGAAAAGTAGATGCCAAACAAGAGTGGGCCCAGGACTGAGCCCTGTGGGACACCACTTGTGACAGGCTTTGAGTCTGACATGGCGCCAGCAACTCTGACCCTGTGGGTTCTGTCACTCAGCCAGTTTGCAACCCATCTTGTGATGTATAGGTTAACATTTAAGCTGATGAGTTTTTCAATGATACCCGAGTGGGGTATTGTATCGAAGGCCTTAGCCAGATCGAGGTAGGCTGTATGGACTGCCTTTCCCTCGTCAATGGCTTTGGTGACTGTTTCGAAGAAGTCAACCAAGTTTCAAAGGCATGATCTGCCTTTGACAAAGCCAAACTGGGTTGGATCCAAAGTCTGCAAATTCCCTATGTCTTTATTTATGAGGTCCATTATGATCCTCTCCATGGCTTTGCAGATAAGGCTTGTCAAGCTAATGGGCCGGTAATTTCCAGGGTCGGTGGAGGCACCGCCTTTGTGAAGTGGGACCACAGTTGCAGTGTGCCACTCCTGGGTACGTATCCAGAGGTAAGACTTTGATTAAACAGCTGTCCTAGCTGTGGGTTTAATTCCTCATTGAGTTCGTGGAGCACACAGCCGGGGACACCATCAGGTCCCATGGATGCTGTGTTTTTGCTTTGGAGAGAGCAGTTCTCACTTGGGCTGGAGATGTTTGGGGGCTGCAATCATTTGGTATAGATATCTCTCCTTTGGGAGAAGTTTGCACTGAACCTGTCAGCCAGTATGTTGGCAATGTCTGTAGGATCAGTAATCTTCACATCATTTTGAACTAGTTCTGAGCATATCTGGGAGTTTCCTCCTAGGTTTCTAACATAGCTAAAGAAGGCCTTATGATTGTCTTTTGAGTCTTTAGCTATTTTTCTCTCGAAATTTGCTTTGGATGATTTTATGAGAGCTCTTAGTTTTTACTTATAGTGATCAAGGGTGTCTTACCTTTTAAGGATTTTGCTCTATCTTGTAGTAGCTTCCTCCTTTTATTGTAGAGTTTGTTTATGGCTGGGGTCCACCAGACTGGACGCTTGCCTTTGGTACTAAGAGTCTTTGTTTTGTTTGGGATTGCCTTATCCATGCAGTCCTGCAGGTGCTGGTAGAAGGTGTTTGTAAGTGATTCAGCGGCTTGAGTACTGTTTTCCGCCGGCTCGGGGCCTTAAAGGAGACCACACTAGTCTTTAGAAGTGTGAAGTCGGCTTTTGAGAAGTTCTTTACTGTGGTCTTTTTATTTCAGGTGGGGTGGGATGAGGACCTCCAGCGAGATTAGTTGTGATCTGATCTCACCAGTGAGGGGTATACTTCGGTGTTGAACATTGTGCTCCCATGTTCGTGATGATGAGATCAAGTATGTTATCTCCTCTTGTGGGATGGTGACTAGTTGTTCCATGGCATTTGAGTTTATGAATTCCAGGAACTTTTGGGCTAGGGTGTTTGGGCTTGAGTAGTGTTCCCAGTCTATATTAGGGTAATTGAAGTCACCTAGTATGATGGTGTTTGGTGATACATTTATCCCTCTAGTGTTTTCAGGAAGGCCATGTGAGGTTCCTGAGTTTGTGAGGGTGGCCTGTAACATGCTACAATTTGCAGAGCAGTCTTGCCTATGGTTAATTGCACCTGGATGGTCTCCGATGCATCGTGCGTTGCCACCAGTCTTGAGGTGTGGGTGTCCTTGATGAATATGGATACCCCCCCCTCCTTTCTTGGTATTGTCCGGATTTTGGGGCACGCATGATATGAGGTAAAACCTGATAGCTGGGGTGCTCTCAGGAGCCTTGAACCAGGTTTCTGTCACAGCACAGACATCAATGTTCTCCATACTGAGAAGGGCCTCGAGTGCGTGCATTTTGAGATTTAGACTTCTGGCATTGAGCAGCATTACCCTTAGTTTTTTTCCTTTTTTGTGTTCTAGGGTGGTAGGTTTAGAATTTGAGCCTTGCCTAAAAAAGGCACTATGGGGGTGGCAAGAGCCTTTGCCAATATCCGGAATCCCAGGGGTGACAGGTGCAAGCCGTCCCTTGCGAAGCAGCGTGGCTTGTCCAGCATGTCATCCCAGGCAGACAGATACTGGATCCCCTTTGAATGACACCTGTGTTTAAGCCAATTGGTGTGGCAACTTTGCCCCGGGATAACAGCATGTTAATAGCGGACCAAAATTTATGTGGTTGGTTAAGGGATGAATGTTGAAGCTGTGTATAAAAGTTCTTTTTATCTTGTAGAATGGCTTTTTTTGTCACATTTCTTTGTTGTCTAAAAGTGAGGTGATCATAGGTTCATAGGTTCATACTAGGCTATCTGCCCGAGGGCATTTACAAGCCTAGCCCATCGTTTTGTGGCTTACGCCACCCCTTTAGTATGGGGAACTATACCCATTATTTTGCTGTGCCTCTGTCGAGCAGTGACACTGAGGTAATCCCTGGGAAACACCTCTGTCAGTCTCGAACCCCAGACCTTGGACACACTAGACTGCATGAAGTACCACTAAGCCACAGCAGATATATATATTTTTTGTGGTTCGCCATTTAGCCCAAGCTTTGTTCCTGCTAAGGATTAGTATTTTAGTTTCTTTTGAGAGCCATTGGGCTGTTTTGGGTTTCATACGTATAGAACGCATTGGGGCATGATGTTCTAGGATGTCTAGAAAAGTATTATTAAAGTAAGTAACAGCTTCATCTATAGGGAGAGATTTTAGGGGAGACCAGTTAACATGCATAAGTTCATTATGAAACAGATTGGGGTCAAAATATTTTTTTGCTACGGCATGTTCTGACTTGGATAGGGATAGCAACATTTGTTTTATGCCTGATAATATATGTTAGGGAGTGGTCACTGAGGTCATCTGGGAGAGTTCCTGTTGTATATTTTTGCTGTGGACTATTTGTTAATATCCAGTCAAGTATGGTTTCTTTATTATTAAGTTTGTTTATTCTTGTTGGGGAGTTAATGATTTGAGACAAGCCATGTAGGTTAATGTGGGTGGTTGGGTTGGTATGTTTACATAAGTTCCAGTCAATATTAAAGTCTCCTAAAAGTATTGTTTCTTGTAGGAGGTTTAGTGAAAGCCAATTTAACAGGTCTTCTAGTATAACAGGATTTTTACCTGGGGGAAGATAAGTACAGATAATATTAATTGTTTTGTGAGGGTTGAGGTGAAGTTTTGAAATAATTATTTCGGCATTTATGTCAGATGGAAGGTTAAGATTTGCTTTACTTATTTGTAGTCCGGTTTTATAGAGGACAGCGACCCCACCACCTTTTTTGTTTAAGCGGTCTTGTCTAAGGATGTTGTAGCCTGGGGGAGTGATTTCATTATCCTTTATTGTAGGTCTGAGCCAGGTTTCAGTTAGACAGAGAATGTCAAACTGTTGAACATCTAGAAGAGCATGAATTAGTGGTATTTTGTTGCAAATGCTACGTATATTTAGTTGGGCAATAGATAGTGATTTGGGGGGTTTGGTTAATGGTGTTGGTTTTGTTCTGAATATGTGGCTATTAGAACATTTTGGGGATGGGTTAGGGCCAGGATTAGGGTGGATGTCTCCATCAATTAATGAGGACATTAGTATCGGGTTGTAAAATTGAGGAGGTTTACAATGGTAGTTAACATGTTTTTTAAGGCTATGAATAAGGTATTTAATGTGAGAGAGACGGTGATATTTTGGTTGAAGGTAGGAGGTCTTGTAAGTGGGATTAAGATAGCTTATGGATGGAGGTAGGGGATTTGCCAGGGTTTGTTTGAATGGGATTGTAAGTATAAAGGGTAGGGGTAGTTCGTAGGAGGTTAAAAGATAGGCAGAGGTGAGAGTAGTTAGGAGAGTTAGTAGTAGCAAAGGTCTGTATTTATTAGACATAATAGGAGATGCAGTAATAGAGTTGGAATAATTAGATAGGGGCAAATTGTCAGAGAGTAGGTTAGGTAGTTAGGTGGGGAGGGAGGAGGCAGTAGTAGAAAGGGGTGGAGACAAGTGCAAGATATGATTGGTGGTTAGAAGAGAGGGGTGTGCCTATGAGGGTATAAATGCACAGGTGCCAGGGGCGGGTGGGATTTGGGGGCAGGGAGGGGAGCGGAGTGAGCCCGCAGGGCGAACGGAGCGGGGAAGACACAAAAGAGTAGTGAGGCCCAGAAAAAACAATCTGTGAGCTGTGGAAAGAGCAGGTAGGTTTGTAACAGATAAAAGGTATATTTTGTGTAATGAGCTGTAATCTATGAAGATGTACAGGTTTGTAGCAGTAAACTATACTAGAAGGGTGGTTAGGCAGGGTCAAGAGTAAAGAAAATGTGAAGCAGTGAGAGAGAGGATACAGTTGCAGAACAAAGATATTTGAGGGTTAAGAAGTAAGCCAAAAGGGAGCAACCCAGGTAATAGTAGGAAGCCACCTGGTGGCCAAAAGGAATAAGTATCAGAGTTATGCAGGTAAGAAAGAGGTGAGAGAGATAGAGGTGATAGGGGTTGTCTTCACAGACATGTTGTGTTTGGGAGGTCACATCTGCTTTTAACATGTGCGCCATTGGCTACTGACAGACATCCTAAGGACATCATAGTACAGTGCCACTGCTAGCACAGTAATGATCCTGTAGACTAAAACAGAGATATGGTCAATAAATGTGAACAGTCTGACACACTCTAGTCAGTTCAGAGGTATACATAGAACCCCTTAGTGCAAGACATGTAGACCAAGCCTGACAATGTGGATGTTAACAGCCATGTAGATGGGTATAACACATAAATACTAGTATACGTTTGCCCCAATAGGTCATGCATTCACACACCCCTGTCGGTCCTGCTACATAATAACTGCTGGTAGAGAGGTGCCATGGCCACATACTACCCACTAGTTAGTGACATACATCTGTACAGCATCCCACTGCTTTGTCTGACATACATGACTGTTATGGTGGCCTGGCAGCAGTACATCTGCCAAGTATCTGGACATAACATCACATTGGGTAAAGACACTAAGCTGCTAGGCATATAACAAACACTGTGCAGGCTACAGGCAGACTGCCACAACACTGGCTTACATTTATTATGGGGGAATATACATGTACCTGCATATATAGCAGGCTCTACAGGCATGTCACATCACAGAGTAACATACATCTGTGTGAAAGTGCATAACCACAACTGATGTAAACACAGCCACAGCCCCGTATGGCAGCCAGCATAATATTACAGTATATGGACTATCTGATCAACACCATTCTCATATGTGCCACTCACACACTAACCCTACATATACTGGGCCACTACACAGTGTGGTCCGATGCCTGTCTGTGGTATGGGACATTTGTGTGTTTGGCCCTACAAATATATAAGTTGATAGGGTAGCATACAGTTTAGCAGCATGTAACATCAGATAGAAAAGGACCAAGAGCAATGACATCTACCGCAGTTTGTACACAGGCCAAGGTACATATTCACAATACTCACACTATCGACAATCACCATAAGTACACAGACTTCCGTACTGTACACACAACCACAGTATGCCCGGGTTATGTCCTCAAAGAGAACCCCTACTATACATAATATATGTCACAGTCTGATATCCCACTGACTTGTTATCAGATATGATGTCAATAAATTATGGTGTACAGGACATATGCACCTCTTACTGCATGATATATGTACACAGGTTGACAGAGTTGTGTCTGGAGGCACAAACACAGGGCCAATATTGACATGTTGATGTGATAACCTCATACATTAACTGTTGTAACAAGGTTTGTTGCAACATATGTCCTATGAGGGATATGAGGTCAGTAACTCACATGTCTGTCACCATGTACTGTCTGCAATCCTCACACTATGCTTCTGCAGTTCACAGATAGGTGGTCTGTGGGGAACACAAGAAACAAAAGGCACCACACACTGCCCAGTCTGCAGATGATATAAACTCTTAAAAGTCCAACCACGTGAAAATAGAAATAACAGTAACCAGTAACCAGTCCACAGCTCGAGCAAGACGTTAAGTCAGTAGGCAAAACAATCTTTTGCTGGTAAAAACACACAAGTTTATTTCCAGGAATAAAATCCAACTATACAGTGATCTCTTGGTTAAGCGCTTTCATCTGAGTACCTCAGATTTCATCAGAACCACTTTTAACTCATTCAACTCTCATTTTAAAATAAAATTGGCGCCAAAAATATCAAAGTATGTGCTTTCTTAAAGATATATTTCCTTATAAAAAAGAAGAATACTTGAAACTGATTACAGAAAATTACCCTATAAATATCATAAAAAATATTTGAAAACATACTGTTTATACAAATTATGTTAGTATATATGTGCAAAAATCCAAAAATGTAGAAAATATGAAATATTTCATAATTAATCATTCTAATTCATTTTTAACATGAAAATGTGTATTATATAATGTGAAATCTATATTATACATTATATTAAACATTCCTATACTAAAATTAATAAAATTCCACTATTATACACAGTACAAACTATATATTAATATTTAATAAGTATATTTATAAAAATAATAATGAGAAAAAATTCAATAAAATGAATATGAATATATAATCATCAAAACTTATCCCCGGTCCAGGATTAAGAATGGCTTAATACTAATGAAGTCATTAAGGCCGGGGAAAGTAGTAGCATCGCAATATATTTGCCACTCACTTTCTTTATATGCTAGCCATGTCTGCAGATGACCCTACAGATGGGGGTTTCCTCAGTAACATAGCTTTGTCATGACAGGTATTAAAACATGTAGAACAGCCATATCCACACACACCCTGTTAAACCAACATTACTCCAAATGCAGAATAGTAACACTTACATTATGTAGTCGTGTCAGGAACATCCCCCTCCTGTGTGTTGGCCTGTTTCCACAGTGTATGTTGTTAGAGGTAAATCCCCAATCCATCTGTGATGCTGTTTGCCAAATAACAGATCTAGGCCTTGCTCACAGTGAAAGAAAGGACCAACACCAGCATGATGTTCCTAGATATTGGAGTGTGTTTCCATGCAATTGGCTATGAGAATGTTACCACAGCTGTTCCACATGCAATCAGCTAGAGGAGTGCTGCAATTTGTGCAGAGGCCATCAGCTGATCATGAGGATCACTTACAAAACACATGCTGCTGCCTAAGCAAAGCAGGTGTAAGTCTCCACATCCACCAGAGAGGGAGTGAGACAGGCAGAGGCAAAGATAAGTCAGGGAGGGGTGGGAGAGTAAAACGTAAGCATGTTTGTGTCACACACCTACCAGTACAAGATATCAAACCCCTGACTGACTATGTATTGCTATCACATAGACTTCTTTGAAGTAGTCACCAAAGCTGTAGATGAGGATAAGGTGGTTCACACAGCCCATCTAGATCTTGCCATGGCTTTTGACACCATCCCCCACTCTGGAATTATAGATAAACTCACTAAACTAGGTATAACTCCCTATGTCACAAGATGGGTTGCCAACTGGCTCACTGACAGAACCCACACTGTGAAAGTAGCAGACTCTAAATTCAACTTCAGACCAGTGACAAGTGGAGTACCACAGGGTTCAGTCCTAGGTCCTCTCTTGTTTGGTATCTATTTCTCTGAAGTACAGGCTAACACAGGACATCTTTGGCTAACAGAGTTTGCAGATGACTGCAAACTAGGAGCCATAATCAAAACTCCTAACAATGTGGACATCCTACAAAAGGGCCTCACTGAGACAGATGCCTGGTGTCAAAGCCATGGCCTCAAGCTCAATACCAAAAAGTGCATTGTCATCTCTTTTGGTAAAAACTCTGTACCCATGAACTACCACATAGGCGGTAGTTTACTTAACACTGAAAATGTGATAAGAGACCTTGGGACATAGGTGGACAGTAGTCTCTCCTTTGATAATCACATCACCACAGTAGTCAGGAAATCCTTCTACATGGCACACCTCATCACAAAAGGTTTCTCATCCAGGAAAAAAGAGGTCATTGTTCCCCTCTCCTCATCACTCATTAGACCCATTATAGAGTACAACAGCCTTCTTGGTATGTACCTCACAAGACATCTACAACAACTGGAAAGACCACAGAAATACCTCACAAAGAGGATTACCAGCATCAAACAGATGCCCTGCGCAGACCATCTCAAAAAACTCCTGCTTTACTCTGACACATATCGCCTACTCAGAGGCAATCTCTGCCTAACATACAAAGCTATGTCAAACTCAGAGCTGTTGGACATGCACCACTTAAAGAAATCCCAATCCCTCCAAGCTACATGCTCTAGGGACCTATACCTATGGCATATGATCTGTAGTGAGTGTGACTAGCCTAAAAAGCATTGCTTCCTACACAAAGTAACACACACACAAACATCCACACTTGCAATGTGTGGGACTAGAACCCCTACCAGAGTTCTATATCACACTATAGCATTACACTTTTATAGGATGCCCCACAGAGATTACTGGGCTGCACCTTTCCCAAAAGTGTATTTCACAGGGAATGACATCAGCAGCATTGCCAAAGTAGGGCATTTAAATTGTAGTGAGTGTGTTTAGCCTGAAAAGCATTACTCCCTACACAGACAGAGACACACACATGCACACACACACACGCACACATGCACACACTCACACATACACACACACACACACACACACACACACACACACACACACACACACACACACACACAGTGGTCATGCCTGGACATAGAACTCCTACCTAAGTAGTTTATCACACTACAGCAGTATGCAGTTATAGAACATGCCATGGAGATTACTGGGCTACATCTTTCCCAAAAGTGTATTTCACAGTGAATGACATCAGCAGCCTTGCCAAAGTAGGGCATTTGAATTGTAGTGAGCGTGACTGGCCTAAAAAGCATTGCTCCCTACACAGACAGAGACAGGCACACACACACACACACACACACACACACACACACACACACACAGTTGCCATGTCTGGGATTAGAACTCCTACCTAACTGGTTTATCACACTACAGCATTACACAGTTGATCCACCATATAAGAAATTTGCAAAACCCGCTCAACAATGACTCCAGTTGTTACACACTCACAGCCACCTCCACACAGGATATGAATGACAAACACAGACACACACACACACACACACACACACACACACACACACACACACACACACACACACACACACACACACACACACACACACACACACACACACACACACCAGCCATGTCTGGGATTAGAACTCCTACCTAATTAGTTTATTAAACTACAGCATTACACAGTTATAGGATGTGCCACAGAGATTACTGGGCTACATCTTTCCCAAAGGTGTATTTCACAGTGAATGACATCAGCAGCCTTGTCAATGAAGGGCATTTGAATTGTGAATATGACTAGCCTAAAAAACATTGCTCCCTACACAGACAGAGAGACACACAGAAACACACACACACAGTTGCCATGTGTGGGATTAGAGCTCCTACCTAACTAGTTTATCACACTACAGCAATACACAGTTTTAGGACATGCCACAGAGATTACTGGGCTACTCCATTCCAAAAGGTGTATTTCAAAATGGATGACCTCAGCAGGCTTGTCATAGTAGGGCTGTGGGGAGGGCAGTGTGTGTGCATGGGCCATAACCCATTAATCTAGAGGTTGACACACCACATGCGAGCACACACAGGGTTATATTCTGCAGGTACATGTATACAGCTGCTAGATGACTACTGCCTTGTACAGTCATGTTGCACAGCTAGCAATTGCACCACATAGTCCGTAATGCTGATGGATACTGGTGTCTAATGTCTACAGTGAGTGACATTTACACATCATGGGGTTGTAGCCATTTGGCTGTGTGGGACACGCCTCATGATGGATGGCTCATTGTCACAGTCACTTTCTTCTACACATCTATGTACTTCTACATTTGGCTTATTATAGTGTGTTGTCCTTGGATATATGTCTGTATTCCTATCGACTGTGTGTGCAAAGCATGACTGGTGCATACTGAAAAGTGTATGCACTAACATCTGAAACTGTCAGATATGTATGGACAACTGTTGTTTACAGACATGGGCTTCATTTGTTTAAGTGTGTGAGCATGCCCACCATGACCTTTCAGTATGTTGTTGTCTGACATTGCCTTCATTTATCTAAGTGTGTGAGCATGCTCAGCATGCCCTTCTGTACTGAATGTGTGGATCCATTCCAGGTAGTTTGTACTCCAGTGCAGACCTCTGTGTTGTACACATACTGGTAGCAAACTTTATCTGCAGGGTATCCGTAGATCATTTGGCAATATGGGGACAAACTGTGCAGGGGATAGTGTGTACTGTAGGTGATTGTGTCTGTGCTGCTTCTGCTACATGGTACTGCTGCTAGCAGAGATATTCAGACATGTGTACTGTTATACACTGTGATGTTTTATGTCCTGATATACTGTCAGGTGGACATTCTTGCCCATAGTGATGTCCTGGGAGACAAGGGTGACTGCAGCTGTGTCCGATATTGTGGGCAGATGCTTACATATTCATGGTAAGTTATGCCATTCTAGAGGGGGAGCTGTAGACACTTGCTGCTGGGTCTGTGTATCCAGTTCAACACCTTGGTACAGTACTGGCAGAGACTCCCAAACTTGTACATCCATTAACATGACAGTATTGCCTTATCTTGCTGTGGCAATACCTCACAGCTGTACAGATTCACAGAGGTTACCCAGAGGCAGGGGCCATGAGTCAGGACATTACCCCAATTGTGGTATACGGGCAGGCATGTAGCCACCCATTTATGTGTTTGCTGCCAGGGATACTGTGGGCATACAGCTGTGTGTCAGACCTTGCACATTCCATGCTGCCCATGCTCCCACCCCCCTATTATTATATCCTCTTCCATACATTATGCATACATACTCTGATACTTTCCCTAAGGTTATCACCTCATCACAGCTGTGTTTTGTTGTTGGTCCACAGTTCATACAGTGGGACATGGTGGACATGTTACTGTGATTTGTCCACATGGCTTTGCATATGGCTTATGTGGAGTGTGTCATGTTTTTATTTGGGAGTCCATGACATAACATGCATTGGCAGTACGTGTGAGACACAGGCCTTTGGCAGAGGCCTGTAGGCCATTTGGTGTTGATGGGGCCAGCTGTGGCAGGCCATTATATTCTGTCAGTGCTACAGTCTCAGACCGCCATACAGTATATTTCCCTGGGGTGACAGGGTAGGTGTGCTAGGTGTTCATGCCAATACTTTCTATCAGTCTTGGTCAGGTGGTGTGGATGCTGGCAGGGTGCTACCTGCAGTTAGGGACACACCTGCATGGGACACCTGCACTGCATGCTGCATTCTTTTGCTATTGCCGTATACAGGCGGGGTCATATTGTACCCATTCCCCACAGCAGGGATATGACCAGAGAGGTACCTGTGGGTGGTGTTTGGGTGAGATGGGTGCATGTGTGCTATGGACATTACTTGCATCTGACGCACAGATATGCATGGGGCATTCCAGTTATGCTGGCATGTGCTGGTACATCAGCTGTTTCCCAATACGTCAGTCCTACCACCTTTGTGATCTGCAGGTGTTCGGGCAGACAACACCGATATCCCCTACTACAGGCCCAGATAATGTAATACATACCTGTATGCACAGTTCCAAGGGTGTGTCCATTTCACAGTTACACATTATATACTGTATGTTTGGGGTACTTTCCCCTGTGTACTGCTTGTATATCTAGCCCAACAGCCATGCCATGTTAGTCTTTCAGATGGTGATACATATTATCACCATACATTTACAATGGCTTACTGCTAGCATGTGTTATACTGCTGGGAATTGTCTTTGGCACTGCAGTTGTGAGGACTTGGCCCTGTCATCAGCAGTAGTGGGCAATGGCCACCAGGTCATACCTCAACATGCATGCATACTGACCACTCTCACACAATATGAAACACACACCAACCTAACACACACATACCTGCATATTGTGCAAATGCTACAATCTGTCCTGATACTTTGGCCACCTCTGGTCATCAATGCTCCACTGGTATTATGCCTACACATACATGTTAATACATCTCTGCATAGGATTGGGGGGGGCACACCTGACTGTTACAACATGTCTACATAGGATATGGGGAGGCACACCTGACTGTTACTACATTTCTACATAGGATTGAGGGGGGCACACCTGACTCTCACAATGTGTGTACATCGGATTGGGTGAGGGCACACCAGATCTGTACTACATTTCTACATATTATTGGGGGGCACACCTGACTGTTACTACATGTCTAAGTAGTGTTGGGGGGCACACCTGACTGTTACTACATGTCTACATGGGATTTAGGGGGCACACCTGACTGTTACTACTGTCTACATAGGATATGGGGGGGCACACCTGACTGTTTCTACATTGCTACACAGGATTGAGGGGCACACCTGACACTTGTACACATTTGCTATGACTGTACTGATATGTCAGGTACTCCATTTCATTATGTTTTCTAAGCTATCATGCTGACTAGAGGCATGTCAGTGTACTACAGGTCCTAGATTTCATTGACCTACATATTAGTTTCTGATTTCCTACCCATCAGAACTAACATCCCACTGCCTGCCCAGATGTAGTCTGTCTGTGTAGGCCTGGGAGGGGGAGGTTACCCATAGGCATCATTCAGTGGCCTTAGCCCAGCCTTTGTTTGTGTTTGTCTACACCTGTCCACTTGAGTATGTGATCCTCCCTGACTGGCATGTGTGTGTCATATAGACACACATGTGGCCCAGCACATTTCCTGCAGTGGGTTTTGTTACCATGTGTAGTACTGGCTACTATGGTGACACCCGTATTTGTTACAGATCTCATGCTGCCACTATAGGTGTCTACTATCTGCTGGCATCACATTCAGCCACCTGATTCCCTTGCATGCTCACATCCACATATTACTACATTCGGCAATTGGTAGGTTGAGTGACTTACCTTGTGGGTGTGCCAGTATTGAAGGAGGTGCTGAAGGGCTACCTATGTCAGATGCACATAGTACATTCCCTACATATTGCTGAGCACAGGTAGTGTCATGTTTGACATCCCTTTTACTGTATGTGCGAGTCAGAGACAGGTGTCATTCCCTGGGTCCCTCTTGTGTCAGTGTATGTGCTATGTTTTGCCTTTTTGCTAATGACAGGACATACTGGGCACTTCTCCTTCTGCCTACTGGGGCAGGCTCAGGTTGTTCCTTCAAGTCACTCTGTGCCTGTGCAGGCTTTGGCAATGGTGGGGGGCTGTGTGGCCCTGCCCCGTGCTGTTCCTGCTGCAGCTGTTTCCACAGGATCATATTGTGTAGCATGGCACATATGATGAGAATTTGGGTACATGTAGCTGGTGTGTAGCAAGGCTCCACCAGATGTGTCCAGGAACTGGAACCGTGACTTGAGCATCCAAAACACACACTCTATTATAATTCTGATCTGTGCGTGTGCCTCATTATGGAGTTCTTGCTCAGGTGTGTTTGCATTTCTGATAGGTATCATCAGCCACGGCCCCAGTGCGTAACCAGCATCCCCCACTAGGTGAACGTAAGGGATGTCCCCTCTGGTAAATCTCTGGTACAGCAGCATCAGATGCCAGATGTGGGAATCGTGATAGCTTCCAGGGCAGTCAGCACACACATTCATTATTATGCCCTGGGCTTCACACATGACCTGGCAGTTGATGGAGGGGATGCCCTTGTGGTTGATGTAGACCCTACCCCGCTCATCGGGTGATGCTTTGATTCATATGTGGGTGCAGTCTATACCACTACCTCAGGGTATTCTGCTATTTGGTGGAACAGATGCATATTACTGGCTAACGCCTCACAGGTGTTGGGGAAATTTACATGCTCATCGGTATGTGCTGACATGGCATCCAGGAACTCGTGGAGCACCCTGGATGCTGATATTTGTGAGATACCCATGATATCCCCAGTTGGCCTTTGGAAGGTACTTGTAGCTATTATTCTTAGGCCTACACATACCTTGGTATCCACTGGGATGGGTTCCCCCCTGTTAGTTCTGTGTATCAGGTGTGGCCGACACAGCTCAACAATTTGCTGTAGGAGGTCCCTGTCCACCCTATAGTGCTCCACTATCTCCAGCTCATGTAGCCCCTGGTAAGTCACCCTGGGTCTGTACACTCTTCTCCGTCTCCTCACTGTAGGTTAGTTGACAACATTCACATCCTCACCACCCTCAGCCTCTTCCACATGTTGTTGTATGATAGCTATTGTAGTCCCTATCATTTTGTTGTTTTGTTTGTTAAAAGTTCCCCACTTGTATACACCGGTGGTGTAGAGTATGGGAAAAAACAGGGGGAAAGGTGTCTGCAAAGTTTATAGCTGTGTTCTGGGTAAGCCGCTGTGGTGCAGTGGTAACATTGTCGCCTCACAGCAAGAGGTTCTCCTGTTCGATTCTTGGATGGAATGCCTTCTGTGTGGAGTCTGCATGTCTTCCCCATGGTCGAGTGGCATTCAAAAGACATGCATGAAAGGGCATGTCTTCGTTGAAGGTTGGGCATTGGGCTGGCACCTCAGTACCGTAAAAATCTACTGCCAATCATTAGTGGATCGGAGTTCCGCTCAGGTGACCCTAACCGGGAAAATGCCGAAAGAAGAAGAACAACAACATAGTAGTGTTCTGGGCTGGGCTGATCTGCTGCCTGTGTAATTGGATGATTATGTTACATTTCACTTGCCAGTTATGCTAGTTCTCCTAGATTACCTTCCTACTGCTGTTTTCCCTTCCCATTGCCTTCCTGTTTAAGCCTGGGGGCATGCCAAGCAAACACAGTGCTCAAATGTGCACTGAACTGCTATTTCCTGGTTTACTTTTTTTTTTCTTTAAAACCTGGTGCGCGGCATGCACACCCACTTAGGCAATGTAAAGAGTGCTAGGCAGCTTCAGACACACCCCCTTGCTTAGCTCTGCTAAGCTAAGAGCAAACCTGAGCCACAGGGCTCCAATCCGCTTACAGTATGCCTGACACATATCCCTATGATGTCAGCTAACTCCTAGGTTTGCACTAAGCTATTCCTGCTCTTACACTGTTGGGTGCTGACTAGCATGCAGGGGAAATCTGGGATTCAGTATCATTCTCCTCATTTGCATAGATTGCCTGCTGATGCATAGTTACATGTCCACTGAGCATCCCCCCTTAGCAACCACTATTCACTGGCCATGTTGTCTTCTGCCTGCTATTGAGTATAATGGCAAAATAGTGATTTTGGTTAGAATGCGTATTTTATGTTTTTTTCTTATTTTCCACCCGATCCCATTTGTGAGCCGTTGCCCTACGCTTAAACAGCTGAGATTGGCTAAAAAAATAAAAAGATGATTTTTTTTATTTTTGCAAATGTTTTTCATGTCAATGGCCTTATAGTTGGCCACTGGCATGCTTTCTACATGATATCCACCCTTTATTTGGAGCTGTTATGGCTCCGTTTTGTAATTCGCAGAAATGTACTCTGTTACTGGTGGAGTACATTTCTGCAGATTACACTAGTCCTGCACGGCCAGTTTCTAGCTTCCTGGATCACAAATTCACCTCATTTGCTTAAATTTCCCCTGCAAATGGGGTAATTTGCATACAGGGGCTGAGTCCGTGCAAGACTAGTGCAGAAGCATTCGTGCACGTCCCTACAGGTTATTCCTGGATCGCACGGCAGACATATTGCCTGCTGGAGCTCCTGCACTAATCCTGCACGCCATGCAGGGCTTGCAGAATCAAGGGGATTATCTTTGGCAGTAGCATTCTCTTACCACCTAGTGGTCAAAATGAGTACAGAACATTCCCCAGTGCCCTGGCCATATCTCCCTTAGTCAGTACGAATACCACCTTGGGTCTCTTCTGAAAACAGGAGTTTGGCTACTTGGACTAACACAGTCAACAATGAGCAAATAAAGTAAAACTATATATATGTATATATATATATATATATATATATATATATATATATATATGGTTCTACCTGACATAATCGAAACCACACAACACCGACAACCACATCACCGACACCACATATTCGACAGTCCATAAACACGAAACCACACATAACCGACGGTACACAAACACGAAACCCCATACAAAACAAAACACATCCCCATTCCACAAACCACACACACAACACAAGCACACCAAAATCCTTACAAGCCCACACTAAACCTTACCTAACCCTAAGGTCCGTCACTATCGCACACACTTACCTACTCCCCCCTAACCTAAACTCAACCCCGCCCCCCTCCTAGCCTAACCTAACTAACCCTTAACCCGCCCGCCCCCCTCCCCTAACCCTACCCTACCCCCCCCCCCCACAGACCCCACCCACCCACCACACACCGCGCCCCCCTACACGTCACTGCGCATACTCCCTCACACAGCCTTTCCCCATGTCGGCATCCTCGGCGTTGGTGTTGTCATCCGTCGTGTCGGTCTTCTGCATTGTCGATGTTCTGCAACCCGCGATTCGCGTCGTCTCTTTTTTCTCGATCTTCTGGAGCTCCGATTCGATGTCGGTCTTCTCAGCTGTCTAGAACCATATATATATATATATGTGTGTGTGTGTGTGTGTGTATATATATATATATATATATATATATATATATATATATATGTGTGTGTGTGTTATTGGCCTGAAGTTTGCCAGAAATGAAGGGGATGCTATGAGCCTGAGGTTTGCCAAGAACAAAGGGGTGGTACTACTATTCTAGTGGCCTGTGACAGGTTTATTAGCATCCTAACTGCATTGACGTTAGGGCTATAACACTTTTCAAGAAAGATTTGTGTAGTTCACCGGGTATGGAGGAAATATGGTTCTTGTTGTTGTAATATAGTTAAACCCCATATCTTTTGTTTTACTTGGCAAGCCATTGATAGCTTTCTAAAATGTTTGTGACTATAAGCTACTGACTTTTTTTCATTCTATGGAATGTTGACTTTTCTGTGCTCTATAAATAACTGGTGGCAATTGCTGTTTTGGGATGATGTTCCTATGTTTTCCATGCAAAATCTCTTTGAGTACAGATTTAACTTCAGGTGTGAACCTCAGACATTTTTTTCTCTCTAGGCCATCTCTGATTGATAGAGAAAACTTTGCTTTCAATTGCAGTTAGCCAATTAAAGCCAATTATTGACTAATATGAATCTTTTTTTAAATATAGATATGGCCAGGTTTCTAAATGTAATGACAGATTATTTTTCATACCACTTTTGTTGGAGATCCCAAACATCTATTTTGGGGGGCAAATTAAAGGACCAAAATACTTTAGTATTGGTATAGAGATGGAAAACGTTTGATAACATTAGGCCTAATAATGAGCCATTGTCTATCACAGGGTTAGGTATTATAGTACATTTGGCCTTTTGCTTCAAGCTCATATAGCCAAGTATTTTTTAACCAGGGTATTAAACCTC
This sequence comes from Protopterus annectens, assembly GCF_019279795.1. Lineage (NCBI taxonomy): Eukaryota > Metazoa > Chordata > Ceratodontiformes > Protopteridae > Protopterus > Protopterus annectens. The sequence continues at coordinate 1,175,987,158 of NC_056729.1, read as the reverse complement.
CAGTGGCATTAATATTGAAATCACCCAGAATTAAACTGTTTTTATTTGTTAATGTGAAACATTCCTTAGGTGTTTGTTCCATTACAACTATAGTAACAGGAGGAGGGGTATAGACAGCCCCAGTATGAAGTTTAGTGCTCTTCCCATGGTTTAGATGACCTTTAACCCCAACTGGGGCATATCATTATTCATGTTCTCACCCTGTACTTCTTGTATAGTAACATTAATGTATTTTTATTAATAGCACAAAACATATCCCCACTTCTCAAAGTGAGTGTCTATTGTCTAAGTGCAGGGTGAAATTATATTTAATACAGCTGGAATGAGAAAACATTGTCCTTCAACTGTGCTTGTAATGTCTGCTTTTTCCATCAGTATGCAACCCTCTAGCTTGGGGATTGGGAATTGCTATAATGGTTAAGGTGTTTACCTTACAGAGACAACATATAGAACATGATTCTAACCTTTGAAAGGGTAATTGGCTAAGCTTGAAATAGCCCACAAGGGCAGCTAGCCTAGTACTTACTTATGACCATAGCTGGGCCCATTTGTTATTGATAGCACCAATGGTGAGTAACTCAACTTTTAAGCATTTCTATGGTTGCTGAAGGAAGACTAAGATACATTTAATCATGATTTTGGGCTTAGTTTTTTCTCTATATCTCCTGTTCTGAGCAATTTTTAGAAGGGTTTGGTATAATTTTGTCAGAAGTATTTTGATGACAAATTCAGTACCTTGGTAGTCACGAATGGGAAGGATATGTAGAAGATTCTGCTTTTTTTGTTATATAAGATGCATTAATTATATGTATACAAAGATAGTTGGGTAATCAGATAACAAAAAATAGGGAATGGTGTTGTGTATGACTGTATTTGTTTTTTTATCATATAGATAAGCTATAATGCTGAACAGGATGGATTTTTACAGGGAAATAATGGACTTCCTCCCACAGGCATTGTGGAGCAACTCTTCAGGAAGAGAAGTACCCCACTCCTGAAAGGTTGGGTATTTCCCTATAACACCCACTCTGGATGGTATTATTGTTCTTAGAAAATACAATGACCTGTTAAGATGTTTACACTTATATATGTATAGATTTGATACAGAACAGTTCCTCCATTTAGTGTTTCAAAGCTTGTATAGTATATGTAATTGTTAATATGTTTAGTAGGTACTTTAAATTGTAATGACATCTACACACACACAATACAGAGGCACAAACACACAGACACAGATGCACACATGCACCCATGCATGCCTACTTGTTCAACTTTACTGACTGAACACCTGAAATGTCTGATTGTGATCAAATGAATAAATACATAAATAATTGCCATAATAATATAGCTTAGAGCTATGTTGTCACATACAGTACAAACCATTACAACACTCCCTTCAGACTGAAAGACAAGCACTCAAACACACACACACACACACACACACACGCACACACACACACAGACAGCTGTAGCCACATTCTTGACTCTGTACAGCTCATGTCTGACTAGAATTAATTATTATATAAATAATAGTTAACATAATGTATTTCGGTTCATTGCTGTCAGACACTTACAGTGTGAAGCATTACAAGAAGATGTGCAAATGTGGACCCCCTGCACAGAGAGAGGGGTGTATATGTGTATGTTTTTATACTGCCATTGACACAGTAATTGTGTTATTTATTTATTTAGTTGCTAATAAGGAAGAGGAATTCTGTCAACATTTTGATTGATTTTCATTTGGTATCTCAGATAGATTGTTACAAAGTATAAGACAGCCCTTTACAAATTAAGTGCTTGGTAAACAAAATAATCTGCATTTTAAGAGAGCCATACTGTAAGGATGCATGTCAAAATGGATGATATTATGAGGCAGTAGTAGTCAGGAATAACGTTGAGTGAATATGGAAGTTGCCTTTGCTGCCTCAAAAAAATGTAAATAAAAAAGAACAAATAATAAAGGTGCTGCTCCTGTCACAAAGAAGGGATGAGATGGAGAAAGGAAGAGCTTGCATTTTTTCCTTCAGAGAAAAATGTCAAATATTGCAGTTGCTTCTACTGCCAGCTAATAGTGAAAAGATGAGGAAAGGAAAAAATATGTTTGCTGCCACTAAAGACAACAGGTATAAAGGGGAGTAGGGTGATGGAGAGACAGTATTGGTGTCTTTGCTACTACCAAAGGCAGAACATTTAAAGGGTAGTGTAGTGTTGTAGAAATAGTATTTTAAAGTCTTAACTGTTACTAAATGTATTACTATGTGAGGAGTAGGAGTATACTAAAGCAAATCTTGACAAGCAATGATAGTAAGTCTTTACTCCACTAAACTTTAAACACTAATAAAGAGTTAAACTATAGTGGATAAATTAATAGAAAGTATAGTGATGTAGATTGGATTCTGAAGAGGCACAAGACTGGTTGAGCATAGTCAGGATTGGCTATGGAGTTTATAGACTGATATGATTGGTTGCATGATATGATTATAAAAGGCAAATTAGAGGTTGGCTATAGCTGTAGCATGTTTTAATTAAATAATATAGAGGGTTGTTGGAGAAATGCAAGGATAGAAAAATGGATAAGATGTCCATTAGCTTTCAAGTGCAGCAATTCATTGTTGAAGGTCAAGGGAGTCACCTCAAGTGAAATATTTGTTAATGTAGCCATTGTTGGATATTCATCAAAACAGTCAAATAATAAGAATAATTTCAGAAAATAAAACTCAATGAATAATTTTTGCACACAACATTTTACCCCTAAAAAATGAAGGCAGACCGGGTCACTAAGAAAAGGCACTTCAGCACATAAGATTTACATTTCAAACAAAAGAAGCAACAATTTCTTTATTTAGGTATACATATTCCACAAATTTGCTTATTTTAATTCTCATTTTATAACAAAATTAATAATTAATTGTCCACTGGTTAAGTGAATTGGTCTATTGACCCTTTTCAGCCATGACCGGAGTTCAAAGAGCAGAAAATACATTACAGTCTTTCAATCATAAGTTCACAGGTGTGTACTAGGCTAATGGCCCTGGAGCTTTTACAAGCCTAGCCCATAGACGTGCCCTGGCATCGTGCTGCCCAATGTTAGTTCCCAGTGCCTCTATCAAGTAGAGCCACTGCAATGATCCCCAGGGTGAACTCAATCAACAATATTATATACAAAATGAGTACACAAAAATTTCAGAACATAGTAACATTGAATAATGCAGACAGGATAGCATTGAAAATCCAGTCAGAGTGCACTGAGAAAACATATATAGTAAATATAAGCTACAATATGCACAAAATGCAGTGCAATCATACATATAATACATAAACTCCTATTTACATATTAAATGTTTGCATATAAGATTCCAAAATAAGAGGCTGAGAAAGGTTTATTAAATGTATTCTAGTATTCATGAAAAGGAATGGTCAGTTACCTAACCATTGTAATGGTTGCAGTTGCAAGGATATTCAGTGAGGAGATGCTCTTTGAGTGCATCTTTGAAGCTTTTGATGGTTTCTAGATTGTTGATGTCTATAAGCAGGTCATTACAGTTATCAGGTCCCAGTGAAGAGAAGGGTCTCATACCTACAGCAGTTTTAAAAAGTGGGTGTACTAGAGATAAACAGTTGTTCTTCTGAGTACATAGGGGTTGTCTTGTAAAGGTAGTTTCACTCTTAAAAGGGGGGCAATGACTGTATTTTAGCACCTTGTAAATTAGGGTACTTAGAAAAAAAGTGGCCCTATAGGGCACTGAAAGACATTTGGAACATTTTAACAAATTGTAATGGTATATCTGGGGGTCTGCTAATAGAATGAATCTGCCTATCCATACTGGTTAAAGTAGCCCCTTATCTGTTTAGATAAGCACCTTCTACACATTACCTATGGGTTACTCTAGACATTAGGGAAAAATGACGAAAGTCTAAAATCATCTCTTGTCTGTTTTCCAGGAAACAAAGTTAAGCTAAGACCAAGTTAAGCTCAAACATACCTGTATGGATGCTGTTACTGAAACCAAAAGCTGTTTTAGCAAAACAAACAGAATTTTCATATCAATAATCCAAAAAAAGTTCTGATCTGCTGTTAACCGTAATATTTATCTAAGCCATATTATAACCCCAACCCCCCTCCCACCCACAACTTGAAATCTCTGATATTGCTAATCTGTTTGCAGCACATTTTCATGGCTTCACAAAACAAATCATAATAGACAATCATACTCAAAGCCTCATATCTGCATCTATAACCTCTGCCATATTTACTATCCAGACAGTATCAGTCGACATTATTACAAAGTATCAAAGAAAACTTGAGAGGTTCATCTTCTCTTCAACTTGTCCCTCGGGAATTCCCAAAAGTTGATACTAAGTCAAATGTCTGTTCAGTCACTACCGCAATCAAAAAAAGTATCTAAAAGAAGGTGAAGTTCCATTCAACTGGAAACAATCATTCACTCCCCCCATATAGGAGGCCTTTCTGTAGAGATGAATAACTATTGTCCTATAGCCTTGTTGTCTGCTTCTCCAAGATCTTTAGGAAGTATGTGTTTATCAATAAGCTTCTCAAGTATCTTCTGATTCTAATATTTTCTGTAATTACTTTTACATGTCACTGTGCTACACTGTTGGAAATGCTGCAATGCATTTGATTACATCTGGAGAAGGATAACTTAATAACTATAATGCTCCTGAACCTTTCAAAAGCTTTTGATATGGATGATCACCAAAAGTTTTTTGCATATCATGGACTATTTGTTTTACCTGCCATGCATGAAATAGTACTTCCTGGACTACCTTGTAAATAGATCTGTTTTGGATCTTTGTTGTTTATAATCTTTGTAAATGATATGGTAAATCACTATAATGATGCCAAGCTTCTCCGCTACTCAGATCCAATCATTACCTATGGCAGTAGTCCCACTGCATCCCTTGAGGATAAAAGCATACCAGAATAACTAGGGATTCTTAAATATAAGCCAGGCATGGGGGTGAAGGGCTTACAATACATGTCAAGAATGGCATCCAGATTTTAGATGCCCAAGGTGATTTAAACAATGAAAAAAAAACACTCAAAATTAAATTATAGAAACAGGCGCACAAGAGAGTTACATTTCATAGGTCTCCATCACAAGATAATGAGGTAATATAGAGCTTTGCAAAAGATTTAAGGGAGACTGTATTGTTAAAACAGCACTATTGCTGATGGTGAGTTAAACATCCCTGAAATTTTTTGAGATTCCCTTAGTATGAGGTATAGGCACATTCAGAAAGTGCTGGAGTAGAGTTCTCTGTAGAATTAGCAAATATTCAGAAAGCCAGCCATAGTAAGGTTGCTTATAGATGTGATATGAGTAAGGTACACATGTGATGTAAAAACTATAAAGATAAAACTGGGAATTGGAACTTCTAATCATGCAAGTATAGCTTGTTAGGCTTGGACAATAAGAGTTTGTTCATGTCAAATAGACAACAGAGGAAGAGATTCCTACTAGACATTTTTAAAAGGCTATGAATCAATCCTTAACCTAGAGTATAAATGGAACTGGAAACTGGAATTATTAAGTAATAATGTGAAAATAATTAGAAACAAGTCTATGCATTTATAGTTACTATAATTTAAAGATGTTCTATTTGGTACTAGGCAATTGAGCAGAAAACATAATCCCTTATGGTGAAATTTCAGTCTTGTGAAAATGGCTTAAAAAAAGAGGAAGCATGGACACTTATGACAAAATAAGCATCAAAAGTAAACAAACGAGAACATTTTCTGCTATTCCTGAGATGAGGCATTTGGAAGGTAAGAAGATGTTATGAGCTAAATCTAGTCAAAATACAGGAGTGAATCAAAAAGCTTTCTTTAAACATCTTAGATGATATGGTACAGATAATCCAACTATAACCAGTATAACCATGTTAAGTAGATAAAAAAGGTTGGCATAACATTTTGTAGCATGGGCTTTGGCAAGTGTATTGGTAATTTTGTCGATCAATGAGTAAGAACAAATCAGTATTCTTAGAAATAAAGAGGATGTGGAGTTAGAGTTAAACTGATAGCTGGTCCTGATGGGCTAAATGGTTACATCTTGGAAAAATAGGACTTAAGTTAATATCAAGCCTAATTTATTTATTCCAGCAGAATCTGTACTATTGATAAGTCTCTAAAATATTGAAGGAAGCCATAATTGCACCAGTAGCAAAATGCAGCAACCCTATAACTTCTGGCAGAGATAGGCCTATTAGTTTAACTAACATTACAGGTAAATGTTATGAGAAAGTTATTTTGAGCAAAATATTCAGGCCATTAGATCAGGACCAGACATTAACCAATGCAGGTTCTGTTCTGGAAGAGCCTGTTAACTCAGTTTGTTGCAGTTATGTCTAACCTGAGTAATGCCCTTACATACAGGCAAGTCTGTAGACATAATATGCTTAAACTTAATGAAAGCTTTTGAGTCTGCCCATAAAGCTATACTAATAACAACGGAAAAAATGGATTTAAAAAGTTACATTACCACCTGGGTCATTAACTGGTTGCATGACATAAGTTGTAGGGTGAGGATAACTGGTATTTACTCAAAAAGTGTATCCAGCAATAGAAGTATGCCACAGAAATCTGTGCATAGAACCTTCTATTTAACATATTTATGACCACAGACCACAGTTATCAGTATTTAGGGAATGTGGGCCAACAAATCTGCAGGTAACTCAAAAACAGGTAGCTTGGTGACTAATGTGTCCTTGCAGGGCAGAGTACAATGCAACTATGTTTTCATTTGAATCTGCTAATTTGTAAATGCTACCTAGATGCCTGTCTGGATTGTCTGGCAGAAACAATTTAACATTGATAAATGTAATGCCTTGCAATGTGGCAGCAGAAACACAAGGTATCCTTATACAGCCGATTAGTACATTTTGCCATATATGGATTCAGCCAGGGACTTGGTGGTAATCCTAGATAGCCAGCTAAAAAACGATGGTAATATTAGACGCAACATTTCAAAAATGTTATGGTATACTGAGGGCAGCAGTTTGTATGGAAAAGGCTTACATAACTATTTATGTGACTGATAAAAATCCATAACTGAGCACTGAATAACATATTGCAGCTAACATTATTCGCAAATAAGACTGGAGCAAATTAAAACAAAAAAAAAACTTAACTAGGCAAATATACAAATACTCAATTACAAGAACAAGCTGGCACTTCAGTGAGGATGTAATTTTAATGTACAAAAACTTTTCTAATGAAGAACTGGCTTCTTATATAGGACTATCATTTGGATCACATACAGAAGGTAAAAAGAACAACAACTGCCTTGCTGTTTTATCAGTATTTAGTACTATGATAAAAAGAAGATATTTTTTTAGTCAGAAAATTTTGCAGTATGTTACCTTTATCTGTTATAATAGCACACAGCTTAAGTACATTTAAATATCTAGTTGATACCTGGGTAAAATATGAATATATGACCTTTAGCAACCTCTCTGAGCCTCTCTTAAGATTGAGGCCATAGCGCTGAACACATTGTAACACTGAGTAAACCACACAACTGCTTTATACAGTCCAGAACTGACATATCCATCTAAGATTATACCTTAATGCTTACAAAACTGAATTAAAGTTATTCTTACCAAAATCTCTTTATTATAATGGTAAGTGTTCCACTTCCAGTGGGCCCTCACAAAGAAGGATCACTCTTAACACTGATGTCCTCGGGCCCTATGTGATTCATTAGCTGAAACAGGTAGCATTACTAAACTTTTTTATTGCTTTATTGGCAACCAACTAAAGTCTGATTCATTTTTTTATTAGTGAAGGCATTTGCACTATTGAAAAGTTAGTGTTCATATAAAGCTGTAGTATTCCTGTCTAACTATAAGAGCAACTGTGAACTCCTCTCTCCTTCCAATTCTCTTACATTCATTTCAGCTGCTAGCTCACTTATCTAAATTGCAGTAAACATTATGGCTGGACTTTGCTGGATGAAATTGTAAACTTTGGATCTGCTTCTTAGGTACTTTTTTAACCAGTGGTCTGAGTTTATTTAGTATCCTTAAGAACTACAGATTGTGACCTTAGGAACTAAATATTATAATTTTAAATCTGAATGCAGGTAGGTAAACATTCTGCTATAGAAAAAAAGTGTTAGCATTATTTTTTGTCTGTCTTTCAGATATAAATATCCATTATAATGTCCTAAACAGAAGGCAGTACACTGAACATTTACAAAGCAATAGTATTTTAATTTAGATTATGTGGACATATGCAGTTTTACTATGTTTTCATTTGAATCTACTTATTTGTAAATGTTTTGATTCTTTTCTATACATTTGTTGATCAATCAGTATTTTTGGAAATTTCTTAGGTATAAGTAGTAAAATAAAAATCGATTACCTGATTTATTGATTATCAGTACACCAGCGGAATTGGCTTGACTTTAATTAGAATCTCAAAATTTTTATCTTTCCACCTGAATTTTCTCATGAGCTTGTATATTTAAACAACTGTCTTTCCCTTCAAAACCCTGTAAAGCAAAGGAAAACTCAACAACCTCTATATAATCCATTCAGAAACTTATACAAATCCTTCTTTCAGAAACTAAATTCAGTGACTCTTTCTTTGCAAACTGAGTTGAAATGCTGGAACTAATTTTTTTATAGTCTTAGATACAGTTCTGAATGGGCGTACCTTTGTTGAAGGTTGTGAGTCAGGGCTGGCAACTCGGCACGTAAAAATCTACTGCCAATCATTAGCGGACCGGAGTTCAGCTGTGGCGACCCCTAACCGGGAAAAGCCAAAAGACACAACAAAAAAAAAAAGATACAGTTCTGAAAAAAATAGATTTGAAGAATGAGACAAAACAATATTTTTGCAATCAAATGATTGACTATAGGAAGAAGTGCATTAACAGATGATAACCTTAATCATTTGCATTAACTGCTAACAAAACTACTAGAATAACATTTCTAAAGTTACCCTAGGAATATTTTTTATTTTCCATTTTCACTTTTGTACACTACTTAAAGCTAGCATTTGTTTTCTTTCCTTTTTTTTAAAACTCTGTTCAATAACTAGATGCATTTTCCTTCTATCTCCTTTACTGCATATTCTCCAACTATACCTCTATCTAATCCAAATGACAATATGAAGGAAATACCAATTAATTAATTGGTACTGCTATGGGAGTGTCATTCGCTTCATCACATGCTAGCTTAACTATGGGTTTGTTTGAAATTCAGTATATTTACAGTACATTGTTTTTTTTCAACAATGTGTTATTAAATATTTGAGATATATAGATGATTTAATTTTCTAAGGAGGTTAAATGGATGTTACAACATTTGTTGCTCTTCTAAATAGTAACATATTTCATTATAACTTCATAGGAAAACTGCAAGATTATACTGCTGACTACTTAGATATTATTTTTTTGTGGCTGAGAATAGCATGATACTAAAGTGTATCAAAAACCTAAGGGGGCATTAGATTATGTAGTAATTTTTACCATAGTCAACTTGTTGATTCCTTTCCATATGGTGAGGTTTTAAGAACAAAAAGAACTTGTAGTCATAGACCTGATTTTTTGGCTTAAGCCCAACAGATTATGGATGTGTTTGTTAGTTGTCATTATAGTACAAGTAATGTACAAGCAGCGTACAATAAAGCTAGTAAACTTATACAGCAAGAAGTACTAGGTAATAATTATAAGACAGTACAGAGTAAAATATATCATGTACAAAATATAAAAGATGTAAGTATGGAAAGTTAAGGTGTGATATAAATTTTGTGATAGAATGTTATGTGCTGTCACAAGATAAAGTAAATTTTTTGAAAAGAGCATGGTCTATAATAACTAATGATAATATTGTATCCCAATTTGTATATCTTACCCTCAAGATATCTTGCAAAGGGTAGGAACTTGTCTGATATTTTGTTTCAAAATTAATTTATTATTTATGACAATGAAATTCATTATCCTGGGGTGACTTGTAACAAAGGCAAAGGTAGTTTTCCTTGTCAGAATTGCTCATTTTGTACTAACATTATTCCTTACTTTCTAATAATGGGGTAAGTTTTAATCCTATAGCTGTTTTTACTTGTAATACTACATGGGTTGTATATTCCCTCCCATCTGAACTGTATTATATTGGAAAGACAAAAGGGAAATTTAGTAATAGACTGAAAAAAACAATCAAGGATATTATTGTGGTCAATGAGGGTTCTGCCATGGGTGAAGACTTTTCTAAAAAAACACAATAAAAATTCTAATATATTATGTGTCACAATTTTATTACAAATTTGATTAAAAATCACTGATTTAATCACATTTAGTTAAAAAAGTTATTGTATAAAGAAAATGCATGTATTTTACAATAAGGGACTTTGGTACCTAAGTGGTTAAATAATGAAATCAAGTGGCAATATTCGATCCAATAAATTATTGCATTGTTTTATTAGCATATTTTAAATGTTATTTGGTTTATTTATCTGTTGCATAAATGTATGGTTATTTTATTGTAGTGTCACTTCCTCTGAAGGCTATTCAGCCAAGATGCTAGAAGTATATAGAGTTTGTTATGGTGCTTTAAAGAAGGGTGTAATACTATATGTTGTTTAGATATAACTGTGTGTAATTGAAATTTATGCAAGCTACTTCAACTCATTGTTCAACCCTAGTGAAATAATGTCTCCTTTAGCCAGTGTAATATTAATCATAACAGAATGGTCTTATCTTTTAACATTGTCAGTTTTTGATGAATGCTAATTCATCAATTTACATTTTTCTTGCAGATCTTTAATGTTTATTGTCTTGCATGTTTTTCACGTTTTAATGACATCACTATTAAGCTTGGTTTTACTGTGATGTTTACACTGCAGTATTAGGTTCAAACTGCAGTCTGATTGTATTAATGAGATCACTACCCATTGTATCATTATGTTTTTACCTTATGCATAATTTGGAGACTATTTGTGTTTTTGTCTTGTGTATAGTTAGGAGACCAGTTTTCTACCACTATTCTTAGTGTGATCTTTTATACTGGTGTTGCACATGTTAATATCCATTACAATTGTGTTATTGTAATCTCTTTCTATTGTATCATCACTGTGTTTTGTATTTTAAGTTTATTCTGGGGATTAGATCCCTAGGACTTCAATGAAAATGTATTTTACCAATAAAATTATCCCAGTCAAGGAATGTAAGAAAGAGGACAATCTCAGAGAACAAATGTAAGTACATGAGCATTTAAGTAAGTATAAACACCAAAAAATAGGCCAGCAAAGTGTATGAGAGAATAAAAAATATTTTATTGGAAAAACATACCAATTTTGGCTAATGCCTTCTTCAGTGTTACATTCACGATAATGATGCATCTTTTTAAGTGTTAGTTACCTCAGTCACATCATTGACCTCATGAATAATAAGCAAGATTTTTAACGCAAAATTTGCCATAATATAAAGCGCATGTTTAAATGCATATTAGAAAACATATTGAAATTATATACCCATATATATGCATGTATACAAACAATATAAAAAGTACAATGCTGTAGCCATACAATTGAAAACTGTATCAGACAACAAAATTGTATTAAATTGAATCATAAATGTTCATTTAAACCAGGTGGAAAAAGACCCCTCAGTTTAATGATCCATGTATGTTTTTTAGTGTTAAGAATGTTGTGCCAACCAGTTTTCATATTCCTGCTCCCCATAATTCTATCAATAACGGTAAATCTGATATTTGCTGTTGAATGTTGTATAGAATGTTTATATAAAGCATTTGAAATATTTTTAATTCTAATTTTTTTTATTTATTTTATTTAACATTTGTTGACCGGGAAAGTCTGACTAGGTTCCACAGAGCCTGTTTTCAGCGGAGGCCTGGGGAGAAATGCTCCAGATGCATGTCTTCAGAATGTGGGAGGAAACCGGAGTACCCGGAGGAAACCCATGTGAACACAGGGAGAACTTGCAAAATCCATACAGAAGGCACCCCAGCCGAGAATTGAACTGGAGAACCTCTTGCTGTGAGGTGACAACGTTAACCGCTGCCCCACTGCGCTGCCCTAATAGCACTCATATGTTCAGAAATATGCAATTTTAATGGATGAGATATCTGGCCAACATAAAAAGCCTAGCAAGTGCAGATCACAAGGTATATAATCCAATATGAGCTGCAATTATCCAAAATTTTAATAAAAAAATGTTTTGATGTGTTTTTACTGGTAAACTCCTTGGTTTGGTTAACATACCTATGAGAAGTACAATGGCAACATAGGATACATCCAAGTAAAGGTCACCCCTCAAGGGTGACTTGTTGCACTCTAGCTGATCTAAAACAGTGTTTATAGTGATTCAAAATGCCCCCATTGTTATACCTCTTCTAAAAGAAAAATTACACCTATCCCCCAACATATTTGAGAGATGTTCATCCACCATAAGGACGTTCCAATGTTTATGGATCAAATTGACAAATCTATTTGTATTGCATGCATATGTTGTAACAAATCTGATTGTATCATTATTACTGCTGTGCTATCGATATTGTAATAACTGATTCCTGTCTTGAGTACATGCCAATGTGCTAGCCTGAATTACCTGATATCGGTTGTAACATCTATTACAGAGCCTATTCACAAGATCAAAACTCTAACTTTCAAAAGTCTCCATACTGGAGAAAATACAACGTACCCTGAAAAACTGACATTTGGGAATGTAGCTATTAGAACTGAATTGTTTCCTACAAACATCGCTAGACAGAGTTCCTTCTTCTAATACATTTTGTATCATAATGAAGTGTAAATTCTATGCCCCACTTAATTTCATTAAGATATTCAACAAATTCTTGGAGATACTCGGAGTCAGCTCTGCAAATAAGCTAACAGTAATCAAGATATCTTCTCCAAATATCAATTTCAACCAAAAATAGGTTGTGTTCATAGTAATAAATAATTTGTTGTTCCAAATAACCCATGAATAAGTCAGCATAGATGGGTGCAAAAGATGCACCCATCACTGTACCTTTGATCTGTAGATAACATTTATCTTCAAAGTAAACACATTTTTAGTTAACACATATTCAGCCAAACATACAAAAAAAGTATTAAATCCAGGACTGTACAAAGAAGTTTTGTCCAACCAATATTGTAGTGCAGTTAAGCCTGCCCAATGTGGAATATTAGTATATAGTGATTTGATATCAAGTGTACACATTATCAAACCTGGTTCTAATTGGGAGTCAGAAATAATGCTCAAAAATTGAGTAGTGTCCTGAATCCTTGATCTAAGACCCCAAAGTAGGGGCTTCAAATATATAGTAAGAAAAGCAGATAAGGGTTCAGTCAAAGATCCATGACCAGAAACAATTGGTATACCTGGTTGAACGTGTGTCTTTTTATGTATTTTAGGAAGGAGGTATAAATACTGGGGTAATGGATCTACTATGGTTAGTTGATTTAAAGTTCGTTTGGTAATTATGCCTTCACTTAATGCTAAATTCAAAAACTGGTCTATTTCTTGTTTGAACCTTGGAGTAGGATCAATGGCCATATTGATATAAAACCTCCCATCAGAGAGTTGGTTCATAACTTCAAATAAATACATAGACCAATCCAAGACAACAATTGAACCACCCTTGTCAGCAGAAGTGATAACGATATATCTATTATTACGAAGATTGTCAAGTGCATGTTTCTCTGACAATGTAAGATTATGCCAACCCTATGTACTATATAAATCAGAAGAGAAATGTAAATCTTTAAGGATACATTTTTGGAAACTCTCCACATATTTGTTTGGTGGAGGAATAAATGTAGACTTATGAAATTTAAAACTGGGTGTTAGGTTTTGGGCAGATGTAGATTTATCAGACTTTTCAAAAAACAATTTCAAGTTTAAATTTCTGCAAAATGACATCACATCCGTTTCATCATTCGACACTTGCCGTATTTCATTCCCGAAGTGAATTTAATTATTTTGGAACTTGCTTAAGGTCATAGTGGTTGTTTTTTGATCTACCACTCGTGACATTTACAGGCCGACCTGGCTAAATTTGGTTATTTCTATGGTTTATAAATGTTTATGCACAAAACACTGTTATTTGGTTGGTTGACTATCTGAACGGACATTCATTTACAGTAGACTGAATATAATTTTCACTATATTTATGTAGCAGGCAATGTCTGAATGCTTAACCCAGATGTTCACAAGGGTTCTTTCACCATATTTATAAATATGTTTATTAATAATTTTTGCATTATGGTTAACCAATTGTTTATCTTTTTATATGACGGTTGTTACTCTATGTGAAAGTTTTTCATACAAAAGATTTTTTCTTTTGATGTTTAAATACATATTTGGGAATTTCACATAGTTGTTTACCAATTATTTCATCAGGTTACATTTTCTTTTGGAATTTGGTGATATCATAACAGTTGTGCTGATTGACTATCAGCCTTGTATTAGTGTTCATTATTTAAGCAATAACCCACACCTGGGTGTGGGTAATGCTGGATTTAGCCACGGTTGGTGTGGTTTGGTCACAAGGGTGAAGTCCGAGTGGCCAAACAAAGACAACCGTGGGTAAATCCAGCATTACCCACATCCAGGCATGGGTTATTGCTATTATACAATGACATTATTTAAGAAAAAAAATACTTATTTTTCTTAAATAATGGCATTGTATATTGCCTTTGTGCTGCCCTTCCACAGCTGTCCAGTACTCTGCGGCAGTTCTGATGTACTGCGCATGTGTATGCTTATGCAGTACATCAGAGCTGTGTGTGGAAGCAATGAAGAAAGGAAGATCTCCATTGCTTTTTAAAAGTGTCTCACTATGTTAAAAGAGTTTAACATAGCGAGATAGCTTTAAAAAAAGCAACAGAGATCTTCCTTTCTCCGTTGCTTTTTTTAAAGCTGTCTCACTATGTTAAACCCATTTAACATAGCGAGATTACAGCAACGGAGCTCTTCCATTCTCTGTTGCTGTCTAAAATAAAAAATAAAAAAAGACTTATACTAATGGAAAAAGTCCGGGCGACTGGCCCTTTTTCCATTAGTATAAGACTGATCTACAACGGGCACGCTGACCAATCAGCGTGCACGTTTTGGAATATTGATGGCAGGGGGGGGTCATTGTATAATCTTCTGTAATATACATGTGTTCATACAATATATGCCAGGGACGAACAGTAAGTGAGAGTGACACATTTGATTGTCCCATTTTTCTATACAGTTTCTATATATTCTTTTTTTTTTTATGTTATGGGGCATAGTATATAGTGTATATAATTTATCTTCTTCTTCTTTCAGCTTTTCCCAGTTAGGTATCGCCACAGTGGATCACTGTCCACTCATGATTGGCAGTGGAGTTTTACAGTGTCGAGTTGCCAGCCTGGCACCCAACCTTCCACAGAAGGCACACACAAGCACGCACTAATGCCTATGGCCAATTTAGTGTGTCCATTCCACCTACAGCATGTCTTTGGGATGTGGGAGGAAACCGGAGCACCCAGAGGAAACCCACATGACTACAGGGAGGACATGCAGACTCCGCACAGAAGGCACCCCAGCCGAGGATCGAACTGGAGAACCTCTTGCTGTGAGGCGGCAACACTAACCGTTGCACCACCGTGGCCACCCTAGTGTATATAATTTATACATGTTGTTATTTGATTGACATCTGGCACATTTAGGCTGAGGTTATTTTTCAGATACATTTTCTGATATCACATGAATCTTATTTTTCAGATATATATTTGATATTATATTAATCTTTCTTGTTAGGTTATTTATTCACAAGCAGTCCCTTTTGGGTATTTGTTATAATTGTGATTTATAATTTTATTATTTCACTATCTCTGTTACCCCTTCTTATCTTGAGGACACCACTTACCTGACCAATACTTCCTGGCCCTACAGCTGCTCCCTAACACATAAAAGATAACTCTGGCACTGACCATATTACCATATGCTTAGAATAGCTTTTAAGTCCCTAACATCACTGCAACTTGTAGTATAGACAACTCCCATTATCAATTCTTACACTCTCAAATACCTAGCCTTTCAAATCTCTTACCCTCATCAACAACAAACTCCACCACTCCTCTTATAGTGTATCTTTAATACAACACCAATATCATACAGTTTTAGATATTACCCTTGCATATACCCCTTTCTTTCTGAAACTAAATAACATGAGTTACACACATCCAACCCAACTACTGAAAACATCATTCTACCCATTAATAATCTTCACCCTACTCCTGCTTTCCATCCTGTCCTCCTACTACACTCAACTTCATAACCATACCACATCCCCATGGCAAACAGAATCCATAGCCAATCCCATCAAACTAAAATCTTCCCTATATCGCCATGAGGCCTTACCTCCTCCCAAGCCTTCTCTTACTCACGCAATAAACTGACAATCAAAACAAATCCCCACTCTTCTCAAAGACAGACTAAAATAATTCACAAATTAATCAAACTCTATCTACACCTACTCCATAAACTCACTTGTATTGGAGACATACACCCCAATCCAGGACCCAAAACATCAGCCAACCCAAATTCAAATCAGCTGCATCCCCTATACCACAGACCTACCTCAGCTCTCCTCTTCTTAAATATTAATGCAAGAAGTACACTTAACAAAATTCAGGACCTTTATGCCCTACTAGCTCTATACCAACCAGATATTGCTGTGTTAACTGATACATGGCTCAAACCACAACACCATAATAATGAGATTACTGTCCCTGGTTACAATATTATCTGAAGAGACAGATTAGAGAAAAAGGGTAGAGGTGTTAGCAATATTATTCCAAAATCATCTCACCATAGAACAACTAGATTATAATACCCAAGAAGTCAAATATGTAGAACTAATCCTTGACAAATTAAAAATAAATTCCAACAAACACATAATTATTGCAGGTGGCTATATCCCACCAGGCAATAACATCACTGTAATGGAAAGCCTGCTTAATTGGATCTCCATCTCCCTACCACATGAAACCATACTATTAGGGGACTTCAATATTGACTGGCTTAACTGCTCCAGTCATAATCCCTCTGCCTTTATTAACCTCCACAGGTTTACCCAAACTATAACCATCCCCACTAGAATTAACAAAACATCCAAACACCAGTCCATCTTAGACTGGATCCTGGTATCTGACCCCACTCTTGCACAACAATCTGGCTATCTTCCAGATACCCTAAGTGACCATCATCCAACCTACCTAATTAGGAACAGATCCCAAACCATCATCCAACCTATCCTCAGAGTAGTTCGTAACAAAAAGACCTTTATAGTTACTGATTTCATCAATGCACTAAAAAGCTGCAACTTGACTCCCCTAAAACAACTATCTCTAGACAAAGCTGTTGAATACTTTAGCAAAACCTTCTTAAAAATTTTAAATCATCATGCACCCCCCGGAGCTATTAGAATAAAAACTAACTATGCCCGATGGCTAAGAAAGGATACTAAAACTATAATGAAAGAAAGGGACAAGGCCTGGATTCAATATAAAAAAAACCAAAACCACTACTTTGAGACAAAACTATCTAGAGCTCCGTAACAAAGCTAAAACAGAGGTTAAACTAGACAAATCTAGCTACTATAAAAATATGCAAGAAAAATATGCTCACAACCCCGAAAAATTCTGAGCCACAATAAATGGTATACTACACCCAGGAAATTCCACTACTCCAACCCCTGTGCTACCAAATAACCCTACAAACATTCCTACTCAATTTAACAAATTCTTTATCGAAACAGTCCAGACCCTTGCCAGTGCCCAAAATAGTATTAGCAGACCCTCACCAATAACTACCCTAACCCACCCCATATATACAAAACAATACCCCCAGTTTTCACCTTCACTCTGTGTCCACCAAGGCAATTTCTAAACTCCTTAGGAAACTTAAACCAACCACTCTAGCAGCTGATATTCTACCAGCAGACTTCCCTCAGATATCACCTGAAGCTATAGCCTATCCTGTGTCTATTCTCATAAATAGATCTCTTATTAGAATACAAAGTCCCCACCTCATGGAAAACATCACATATTATTCCGGTAACTCCTTAGAGCTCACCTACTATCACCCAATAGCAATCCTATCACCTTTATCCAAAATATTAGAAAGAGTTGTTCATACTCAACTAATGCAGTACCTCCAAAATAACAACCTACTCTCCTTATCCCAGCATGGCTTTAAACCTTCCCATAGCACCACCACAGCATTGCTATCATTCACCAATATAGTTAACCACCATAGAAACAAGGGTCTATTTGTTTCTTCCATATTATTAGACTTATCAAAAGCCTTTGACATTGTAATCGAAGTATGCTTCTTGAAACTTTATCTACCCTAAATATAAGTCCCCACCTCTATATCATGGTTCAACAGCTACTTATCTGGCCATCAGCAAGCAGTCCTATGGCAGGGACAACTGTCCCTCCTGTTACCAGTTACCATAAGAGTCTTTCAAGGATCCATCCTTGGCCCTTTGCTGTTCTCTTTATTTACTAACAAGATCTATTCATCCTCATCCTCTGCCTCAGTAGTACAATACACAGATGACACCACCCTTATATGTGCTGCCCCCACCCTAAATGAGCTACAAACCCTAACCCAAAATAACTTCACTCTAGCCGACACTGGGTTCACTAACATCAAACTTCTTCTTAATCCCAAAAATAACAAACTAATTCTTTTCAGCCCAGGCAGATCTCCTCCCCTAAATAGTTATGTCACCATCTACTCTAAAGAAAACATTCAAATTAGTCCAACCACACACACTAAACTGCTAGGTGTAGAAATAGACAATAACCTGAGGTTCGACATCCACATAGCACAAACCATCAAGAAAGTTAATAAAAAACTTGGACTCCTATACAGGAACAAACAGTTTATGACTAAACACACCAAAGTAACCATCGCAAGGACTCATCTTCTTTCCACCCTCCTCTATGCCTCTCCCATCTTGACTAATCTCTACCAAACTGATCTAAATAAAATGGAATCTTGCTACAACAAGATTGCCAAATTTGCTAATGAAGCCTCATATAGGTCCCACCACTGTGTATCCCTTCAGCAGCTCAACTGGCTTGAGTTGACTCATATACTTCTACTCAATCAACTCTCTATAGCACACAAACTGTACTACCTTCCTATGAAACCCCCAGCACTTAAGCATCTAATTCAGCCCCACATTCCCTCTAGAGCCTTACGTTCTAGTAACCAGAACCTCACAACTATCATCCAACATAAAAATGATGCCGGTAAATCCCTGTTTGCCAGCACCATTGCTAAAACCTGGAACACACTACCAAGCCAAATAACTTCTACCACCTCCTTTATTCATTTCAAAAAAACTCGGGAAAACCCACTATTTAAGTGACTGGCTATGTTCATGCCACTCACCAGGCTAACCCAAACCAAGAGAATGTTTCTGTGTACAGCTAAGTATAAAAAGTTCCCCTGAACGCTTGTGAACTTGTTGATATTTACTTGACAAAATAATACAAATTCTGTTTTAAGTTTATTATGTACCTCAATGATTGTCTACAATAAGAATTGTTAATCTCTAACATATTGTGTATGATTGCTATAAGTATGCTCAATTTTTCTCTTTTCTCATGTACTGTATTGTATTGTGGAGCTTTTCTCCCCGGGCCTCCACTGAAAATGGACCTGTGTCAAGTTGGACTTTCCCGGTAAACAAATGTAAAATAAAATAAAATAAATAAATAAAATTAACAAAATCTTGTTTAGCCACAACAAAATCAGGCACAAAATGTAAGTCCTTGCTGAATACTTTATTTTCCACATCAGATAACCTGATGGAAGACTATATTATCCTCCCCCACTAATGTGGAATCAGGAGTTGAAGTAATTTTTCTAGTGAACCTACTTGATCAGTGTTTCCTACCACCCCTCCTTCTAGCCCTAAAGGCTTAGATTCAGGTGTTTGACTCTTATCAACCGTAAAGTTAACATTACTCCTTTTATTTTTTGGAGATCCATCTCTATGGTCTGATTCAATATCAGTAAAAGAAGATGAAAAATCTTTGTGTTTATATTTTTTTCCTGGCCCTTGCACATGCCTACTTGCAAAAATTATTGTTTAGTCATTTAAGTAAGTAAGCAATTAGGTAAGTTAATAAATAATTAATTAAATAAGTATTGGGTTCTATCATTGTCATTTTTTCCCAGATGACTTCGTGTCTTGAAAACTTTCATTTTAGTATTGGCTTCTACATTGTCAGCTGGTAAATTATTCCTTGTACTTATTTTCTTTTGTTTATCTTTCCTGCATTTCATTTCTTTCTCTTCAGGCTGCAGTTCCACAGTTTTAGATATATGGTATTTCTTCTTTTCTTTTACTTCTTTTTGCTATTTCACTTTATGTATCATTTGCTTTGTATCACTTTGATTTGCCAAGTTCTGCAAAGCAATTTTGCACATACGTCTATCTGCCCTTCTGCATAACATTTTCTACAATCTAATTTATTGCTGCTTTTCCCAATATACAACCTCACACTCATAACTGTTTATTTTATTATAATTTGAGTAGCTATGCCCTACTTGTCTAGAAATGACACATCTTTTGGGTTGACCAGCAAGAGCACAATTGTGTGTTGTTTACCAAAAACTGCATCATACATTATTCACCCCACATTACCTTGCTTCATCGTAGATTTTGTATGCATTTATTTTTGTAATAGCTCAGAGTAATGGTGAGTGCGGAAAAGAGGTGAAGAAGTGAGTACAGGCAGGATGGAGTGGGTGGAGAAGAGTGTCAGGAGTGATTTGTGACAGACGAGTACCAGTAAGAGTGAAAGGGAAGGCCTACAAGAGGGTAATGAGACCAGCTATGTTATATGGGTTGGAGACAGGGGAATTGACAAAAAGGCAGGAGTTAGACCTGGATGTGGCAGAGTTAAAGATGTTAAGATTTGCACTGGGTGTGACAAGGGTGGACAGGATTAGGAATAAGTATATAAGAGGGTCAGCCCAGGTTTGAAGGTTTGGAGACAAAGCCAGAGAGGCAAGATTACTTTGTTTTGGACATGTGCTGAGGAGGGATGCAGAGTATATTGGGAAAAAGATGCTAAGGATGAAGCTACCAGGTAACAGGAAAAGAGGAAGGCCTAAGATAAGGTTTATGGATGTGGTGAGAGAGGGCATGCAGGTGGTTGGTGTGACAAAGCAAGATGCAGAGGACAGGAAGAAATGGAAACAGATGATCCGCTGTGGCGACCCCTAACGGGAACAGCAGAAAGAAAATGATGATGATGATTTTTGTACACATGTATATATTTATTTATACCTTGTTGGCCAGGTTAATCCCACTACATTAGTGTCCTCTTTTTAGGGAGACTTGATGTAGTTAATGGCTTCTTTACAGTGGAGACTTGAGGTTGTATTTATACTACTAGGGCAAAGTTGGCATGAGCACCTGGGAACTTCCTTTACTGTTTTCTACAGGTACCTTGGGGTCCTTTACATAGATGTGAGTTACCACTAACCCAAGTGGATGGGATCCTGGTTTAACACCTCATACATATCATGGGGCACTCTTGCAGTTCACTGCCAGCAACTGATAATTAATCTATTCTCCGAGGGCATCACCTATACAGTCAAACCATCCATTGTTTCATTATGAAAAGTATAGACTTTATATTTATACCTTCATTCTTGGACAAATTGCTATTTTTTTATTGTAGAAAAAGTCTACATTTGAAAATTCTTCCAGTCATTAGAATCCTTGAAAGCTTCACTTTTACATCAAACTAGTTCATTTTAAGATTTGTCCTAAAGCTTGCATAAACAATTTTAAGTTCTTATCTCTGGGGAAAAAAAGCATGTCCCTGGGCCCCAAGCCCCATCCTTTCAATTTAATTTGCCTCTGTAATAGAATTTCCCTCACCCTATGCATCAGTTCAAAACTCTCTTCAGTGTAGACCATAGTGCTTTTATGCATAAATTATTTGCTAATATCTAGTTCTTTTCCAGCATCTTGAAAGTCAACTTGCTGTCTTTTTTGTCTGAATGTTGTGTTTGCACCCTCTATACTATATTTATCTTTTAATGACTGTCTTTTTCACCTGAATCACTTAAAAATCTGTGCTGAGCCGGTAAATTTCATTATACAAGTCTGTTAGTGACAATTGTGGATTCCAGCCAGAATATGTTTAAATGTATATGCTGCACATTTTATTAATACAAATGTAATACAGTGACTCATACATTGAAACTGGCAGAGGCAGAATAACATAATGAGACCAGTATTTAAGTAGGCTTATAGTCACTTTCTTATAACACCCGAGCTTGTATCACAATTGCGCCAGAAAACCTGATTAATTTGGCAGGTGTTCATGTCACAGTTCTCTGATTCACATATGGGTGAGATTAATATTTGGGGGTGGACAGATCTAACAGAGGTAGGTTTTATACTGCCTGTCTGTTGATTTTGCTTTCCTAGACATGCAGTGATTTCATAGTGAAAATAATAAAGTAAGGGGATTCTGCTAGGCAAAGTTTCCCCTCATGGGAGATGGAATGGAGCTTGTCATCCTGTAAAAAAACATTTTTTTTGCTTCATGCTCATATAATGACAAGATTGTGGACTTGTTTTGCAAGTATGTACATTTCTGAGCTCATCTTGTATGAGCAAACTAGGACATGTCAGGCAAAAGTAGCATTTCAATTGAGTTAACAACATACTTTTAGTACATTTACAGTCCATTTTTCTTGTTTTGGCAATAGGAAATACACAAGTTATGCTAAACAGTATTATATATGTTGGAACACTACAGGCACTTCAGTCCCAAGTACTCAAGAAACATTATCTTGAAGCTATGGACTTGAAGACATTGTAGATTGTATACGCTACTGTTCATACTCAAACTCAAATACACGTTTAGGCAAGCAGCAGTGGGAGGGGGATTTTAGACTTAGGGAGCGGGAGGGAGATTTTAGGGTTCAGGAGTAGGAAGGGAGTTTTAGGATTAGGGAGTGGAAGGGAGATTTTAAGGACTGGGAGTAGGAAGGGAGTTTTAGGTTTAGGGAATGATTGGGTAATTTAGTTTTAGGAAGGTGAGTTGGAGTTTTAGGATTAAGGCGTGATCGTGGGTTTTATGGTTGGGTGGAGTGGAGGTTTATGGTAAGAAAACATAGACTTGAAACAGAAACTGTGGGGGAGTTTTAGGGTTAGACTATAGATTCTGGTTATGATTTATAGTTTTATGCATTAGGAGGGCTACATAGAAATGGGCGATTAGGCAGTTGGGAGTTCGAGCACTTGCTTTTTTAATCAAGTGGCAGTGAGCTGATGTAATTGCATCCTAAACAAACTAAACTCCAAGCAGTTATAGTCAGTCCTACCCCTCAATGCATCATTCCTATCACAACCAAGGACCAGCATTTCACCACAACTTCTGTCACCAGTCTGACTTAAATGGGTATCCTGAGTCGGTGTAAGAACTGTCTCATTGTGTCTGACAATCATTTACTACTCAAACATAAAAAAGCAGTATGTGAGAGATGTACATTTATAATATCCTTAGAGGCAAAAATCTAGTACACAGTAAACTCAGACACCAAAATTGACAGCAGTATACCACCATAAGACACAGAATCTCATCACATGCTGAGGTTCTAAAGATTAAGCTGCTTAAACCTCAAATACTTCCAAAATGTAATACAGGTACAACGAACATTCAGCAAGCTAAATCTAGCATCCTCGCATAGCACAAGGAGTCCCAGAGTAAAGGATGCTGAGCCAGTAAGGGAGGCATTTACCCAACCAAACATTCTGTTATAGGTGACTCTACATTCAGATGTACCTCTTATCATGCTGAGCATGGAAAGAGTGATGGTTAGTTGCTTATCTGTTGCCAGGATCCTTCAAATCACACACACACACACACACACACACACACACACACACACACACACACACACACACACACACACACACACACATACACACACACACACACACACACACACACACACACACACACACACACACACACACACACAGACTAAAATATTTGAATAACAAATACCAGTATGACTCTGTCACAGTACATGTGGGTGTCAGTAACTTCAGATGTACCTCCTTGGACTATATGAAGAGAGAGACATGATGGAGCTCTAAAACTATGTGTCCAAGTCAGGTATGAGAATGACACTGAGAAGGATTCTACCTTTCCAAGAATTATGCTACAATATGAGCAAAACATATTTGACTTCAATGATTGGCTATGTTTTTGGTGACATTCGAAGGTGGTGCAATGTTTGCCAGCCTGCGAGGATATGCTAGATAGACCATACTGCTTCACCAGTTATGGCCTGCATATGTCCCCTCTTGGGTTTTGATTATTGAAAAAGACATTGTTCACTCTCATAGTGCCTTTTTTAGGCAATGTCACTCTGACAAACCTAATAATATAACAAACTAAATAACGAAAAATATGAAGGTGTCACTGATAAATGTTAGGACCCTAAACAAGAAACTTCATTACTTATAAACCCTCCTCACCCTGAGGACACAGATGTCTGTGTAGTGACTGAAACATGATTTAAAGTAGTGGAGAGCACACCAGCTGTGCAGGGCCATGACATCTTCTGCACACTTAGGCCAGCTACTGCAGAGGTTGCAGGGGAGGGAGAAAAAGGTGGAGGTGTCTCAGTCTTCATCCAGAAAAGACACATCAAATCTGAGGCAAAAATAACCACTCAAGCCCTTTATGACCCAAGAAAGCCACAATGCCTATTTATAGGAACTGGAGTCACTCAGGATTAAACCCAGGTACATTTTACTACATGATCTAAACTATCTGACTATGGACTGGGAAACATACACCATCACTACTGCACAAGAACAGTGATTATTGGACCTTGTCAATACAAATGCCTTGGAACAATTAATCAAAGCACCCATAGCGTCTCAGATCTTGTCTTTACTAATATGAGATTACTTTGTATCATCCCTTTTGTATTTTAATCACTTATTAGGTCTGACCATAAAATCGACTCCTTTGAAATAAACCTGAAATCAGAGACTCCTTAAACCCAAGGTACCTTTAGAAATTTCTCTGTTCCAACCAAATTCAGTTAACTCTATTGAATATGCAGAAATGTATACCACCACACTATACCAGCATGTAAACAACTGCGTAGATGCAGCTGTAACCTATACTAACAAGTGCAGGGCAAACCTCAGAAAAAACCTCCTTGATGGAACCATAATATGATCTAGTTTCACAATAAAAAGGAAGAGAATTATGACCCAAAGTAAGAAGAGTTATTCCCAGAATGATAGAGCCCTCATCACTGAAATAAGCAAACAGCTTAGGAGCTTAATAAAATCCACCAAAGACAAGTTTAAGGCTAAAATACCCACCCTGACCAAGGACAATCACAAGGCCTTTTTTATTTATGCTCATAATTTCAGAAGTATGACACAGCAATGCTCCTGGCTGATTATGAACAATGTTACATATACTGAGGCTGAAGATATAGTTAGCCAGCTGGCCATTAAATTCAGTTCTAACTTTACCCCTCTCTCCCCTAAGTTTATCCTAAAAGGTATACCTGAAACAGACTTGCTTCAAGCTATCACACAAGACCAAGTCCATCAAAAGCTAAAGATACTGAATCAGTAAGCTATGACAATATCCCTGGATGCATCTTAAATTGCATCAAGCGTGATTTAGCCACATACTGCTAATAACACTGTTCAGCTTCAGCCTCCATACAGTTTTTTTTCCAAGAGAATTGAGAATGGCTACAGTCATTTCCCTGCATAAGGGAGGATCTTCCACAGACCAAGGCAATTACAGAACCATAAGTCTGACCAGCCTCATATGCAAACACATGGAAAGACTTATCATAGAATAGATCAATAAGGACATAGGGAACCTCCAAACCTTTACTTGCCCAGGGCACATCATACTTAATCTATTGAACTTCTTTGAAATGGTCACCAAAGTAATGGACAAAGATAAAATAGTACACATGGCATACCTGGACTGGACCAAGCCTTTTGAAACACTCCCTAACATAGGTGTAGTAGGAAAACGTAATAAACTAAGAGTAAAGCCCTACATCCCACTGGGTTGTCAAATGGCTCACAAATAGGATGCAGGAGATCAAAAGAGGGGAAGCTAGCTTCACAAAAACAGTCACCAGTGGAGTCTCCAAGGGTTCCATTCTGGGAACTCTCCTGTTTGCCATCTACTTCTTTGAAGGAAAAGTCATTACTAAAGGACTCCGGCTGACTAAGTTTGCAGGTGACTTCATGCTAGGAGCAGTTACTGAATTTCCAAATGACTTAGCCAACCTGCAGGAAGGTTTGTCCCAAACAAATAACTGGTGCCAGAATAATGGTCTGAAACTAAATGCCAAAAAATATATTATCATTTTCTTTGGGAGGTAATCTATCCCAGGGAACTACCACACTGGCAATATGCTCCTGAGAGTTGAGACAGTTGTTTGGGACTTGGGAATTTAAGTGAACAGTGACCAAACTTTTGACCAACATGTATCCACTGGCATAAGAAAGTCCATCTGTATTGAGCAGCTTATAAACAAAGGGATTGCAACTAGATCTAGAGATGTGATTCTCTCTCCTTAGGCCAGTCATTGAACAGAATGTGCTCTTTGGCATATATCTGACCAGACAAATGCAACAACTGGAATGCCCAAAGAGATACTTAACTAAAAGACATAAACAATACATCCTACATGGATAACCTCAAAGTCCTGAGACTATACTCCTACAGACTGCTAAGAAGTGACCTATGTCTAGCATACAAGGCATCCTGCAATGCAATACCAAATGGACTTACTGCACATCATCAAGTCAAATGGGATCATAAATACTTGGTCCAAGGATCTAATTCTCTTCTGCAAAATCAACAGAATGGTTTGGAGGGACACATATATCTCTCAGAGGATATTACTGCTCTGGAACAGACTCCCATCCATATATATATATATATATATATATATATATATATATATATATCAGCAAATCCCTATCCATATTTAAATGCAACTCAGATCTATGGATGTGTAACAGGAAATTTACCCCAGGAGTGGCCTTGTACTACTAATGGACAGAGGTATCTCCTGAATACTTTATGTCATGCATGGTTCCCCTCAAATTATCTGTGGTATGATCCCAGTTATTCTTACAAAGGATAATATATAATTATCAATCATGGGATGGATAAGGCCAGTCTAACACTGCATGGGATAGATTAATTTAAGTGCTAAAGGGGAAATTGGCTAGGCTTAAATGGCTCACAAGGGCGTCTAACCTATGAACCTAAGAACCTATGAACCTAAGGATATGTACTACTGCTTGCATCTATAACCTAGAAATGTATGATCCTAGAAACATTCTAATTCTCTAATGGCAGGTTGACAATATGAACTAGCACCAATAACCTGAGACTGCTATCATGCATCCCCTGTTTAAATATCCCCCAAGCAAATTTTGTACTGTAGACTAAAGCTTTACAGTAATGGTCCCACAACTTTGGCAATCATTGCCAGTAGAATTAAAACCAGTCTTCCCTTATACAAATTCTGAGACTATCTCAAAAAGGTCTTATTTAATTAAGTAATCCAAAAAGCAAAATCTCTCCACTTGACTAAATAACAAACAAAAAAGAGAAAACCAAGGAGAGAAAGTGCTGCCACTTCTTTTATTATGATTCCACACACCAATAACGTTATGAACGCCTTCAATTACAATTGCATTTTCGTCCCAATAAGCATGGACTTCATCAGATAAAAAACATTTCATCTCATTTGTCTTTTATACAACTTCCCAAACTAAAACCCAATAAAAACCTTTTATTTCAAATTCAGTAAGCAAATCAAGTTCCACCTAGTTAATTAATTATTAATGATAAAACAATTCATTTTTCATTTAAAATCAACAACTTATTAAATTATTCATTCATTTTAATATCTTGTAATTATATAAATTCATTTAAAATGTTTTTTTAAAACCAATATATAATATAATATATAATATATATATATACTTTAAAAATTTTGTTACATTTCAATGATGCATTCTAAACAATGAAATAAAAATATCCCAAATTTCATAGCAACAGTGTATGAAAGATTCCTGGGACTTGCTTAGGAAAATGGGGCCAGAATTATATTCAGAAGATCTACTATTTGTAACGATAGACATAGTAGATTTATTCGGGTCTATTCCTTATATGGCAGGCATACAAATGTTTGAAGAAGAAATTTTTAGGGACCAGGTTTTGACAATAGAAGAAAAAGTAGCGTGCACAGGTTTAATGGATTTAGTGTTAAAGAATAACTTTTTGGCATACAATGGTGAATTTTTTCAACAAATACAAGGAGTTGTCATGGGTGCGGCCTGTGCACCTACTTTTGCAAACCTGGTTTTAGCAAATTGGGAAGAAAAGCATATTTTCAACTCCAATTTTGTGAGGTATTGGAAGTTATACAAAAGGTTCCTAGATGACATAATATTTTTTTGGACTGGGGGCCAAGATAAATTGGAGGAATTTATTGAATATATAGGGGGAACAACTGATTTCCTTAGATTTACATCTATAAATTCAGAAAAAAACATCCAATATTTGGATATAGAGATTCTTAAAGTAAATAATACCTTGAAAACTAGAGTTTAAAGGAAACCTACCTATGTAAACTCCTTTTTACATTTTAATAGTGCTCACCCAATACATTGTGAGAGAAATCTAGTGAAAGGACAGTTTGTCAGAGGGTCAAGAATGACCAGTAATGATGAAGATTTTACAAAAGAATGTGACCTACTAGAAAGAATGTTTTTAGAAAGAGAATACCCTAGGGAGTTCATTAGAAATTTAAGAATGGAAGTGGAAAGAAGGAGAATAGACAGATTTAGGCCCATCCTGGGAGAAAAAGAAGGAATAAATATTAGTAATGAGAAGAGGGTAGATTTGGGGGAGGACTTCCAGCAAGCCCTCATTTTAGAATATAATGCATTGAACAAAAATGTTAAGGCAATATTTCAAAAGGAATGGGAGAAATTTGGCTCCCTCACAGATTTGGACGGACTCCCTCAAAGGATACCTAAGGTTGTCTTTAAGAATTCCATTAGTGTAAAAGGAATACTGGAGACAAAAATAATTTGTATAGAAAAGGAGAAAGGGATAGCAAGGAAAAAATAGGGACTTTTAGGTGTGGGAAATGTAAACAATGTGAATTCATAATGAATACAGAAAAAAAATATTTGGAGAGCAGGGGACGTTGGCTAACTAGTAAGGGATACTTTAACTGTGACTCCAGAGGCCTAGTATATTTTGCCATTTGTGAAAGATGTTTTTCCTTTTATGTGGGCAAGACAGAGAGAACCCTCAAGAAAAGAATATATGAACACATTTACGATATAAAAAAGGGGAAAGAGACTAATGCATTGTTTAGACATTCTAAGATATGTGAGGGATATAAATTTTGTTTCTTTTTCCTGGATCAGGTTAAATGTGACATTAGAGGAGGCCCCTGGGAGGAAATAGTAGGTTACAGGGAATTGTGGTGGCAATTAACCCTAGAAGCGAACAAAGCCCCTGGATTAAATGAATATATATCCATTTTACCCCTATTAAAATTAAGAGCAGCTAGAATGTAAAAGGAAAAAACACAATAAGTGCAATATTAAATAAAAACAGAAGGTGGCACTGTTGCTATGAAATTTTGGGATATTTTTATTTCATTGTTTAGAATGCATCATTGAAATGTAACAAAATTTTGAAAGTATATATATTATATATTATATTATATACTGGTTTTAAAAAAACATTTTAAATGAATTTATATAATTACAAGATATTAAAATGAATGAATTATTTAATAAGTTGTTGATTTTAAACGAAAAATGAATTGTTTTATCATTAATAATTAATTAACTAGGTGGAACTTGATTTGCTTACTGAATTTGAAATAAAAGGTTTTTATTGGGTTTTAGTTTGGGAAGTTGTATAAAAGACAAATGAGATGAAATGTTTTTTATCTGATGAAGTCCATGCTTATTGGGATGAAAACGCAATTGTAATTGAAGGTGTTCATAACGTTATTGGTGTGTGGAATCGTAATAAAAGAAGTGGCAGTACTTTCCTCTCCTTGGTTTTCTCTTTTTTGTTTCTTATTTAATTAAGCCAAGTTATAAACAGCATCATCACATGGAGCCCATATACATGCAATACCATCTCACAATATGCCATAACAGCAAATACACCATCGCATACTTGCCCTGATAAATACTCATCCAAAGCAACTTATGTTTCATTTCCATTCTTTCTGCACTCCAACCTGTTAACAATTACTATCCCTAATGCTTTCTATTAATTACTTCACATGTACTGTTCCTTAGTCTTTCTGCTAACCTTAACAACCTCTCCCCATTATCTGTTCCTTCTAAATAATAGTGTACATACAGTGAATATGCTCAAATTGCTTACCGGATGAATCTTAAATGCTATAGTACCTTCAGTATTTTGCTATTCTCAAATAGATTAGATAGATAGATAGATAGATAGATAGATAGATAGATAGATAGATAGATAGATAGATATTTTACTTGTAAGGCTCAGTGAATCATTATAAATCTTATATAAGACA
>NC_056729.1:1175881481-1175951481 GCF_019279795.1 Protopterus annectens | reverse complement strand
ATATGGCCAACATCATGGGACTCTGGGAAGAAATAAACAACTTAGCTGGGAGGTCTAAACAAATATAACCTGCTTTTTAACTGTCTGTGGTAAAACTTGGCTAACGATTTAGCACAGATGGTTAAAACATGAGCTCTTAGCTGAAAAAAGACTTTAAATTGTTGTGTTGTGTTTGGTGTCACCAGTCTTCATTTGTCTAAGCAAGCCTTGAGGGCAGAGACTGCTCCTGTTACCCTCCCCCAAGAAATGAGGCACTTGTGCCTAATGGGTTTAACTGATTAACAAATAAGTGAAATAAATGAAAAATCTCTACTACTCCTAATAATAATAGTAATAATAATAACAATAATTATATAAACACGTACTGACCCCAACCCCACCCACCCCCAAGAATAGAAAGCATAAGTACTTGTTACTTTTACTGTATCTTCATTCAGGTAAATAATCCAAACTACCAGAATGGCTCTTGGTATAGCTCAGAGCATTTGTGGATTTATAACTTATTTATTCACTACTAAATTTCAATTTATTGAAGTACCATGATCTAAAATAAATTATTAGTTTCATGAAGTTTCCACATACAAACCTGTTGGCTCGGATGGCCTTTACATTAAATATTTACAGGCAAGTGCATTTATAGAAGTATATTATCACTAGTATTATTACTAATATGCTCATACTCTCAGCTGTCTGGATTTTCACAGAATGTCCAGATTTTGGCTCATAATTTGGGTCTGTTCCTCATAAAATTTATGATTTTCTGGCAAATCATTGAGGATTGAAGTCACTAAATACTGACATATATTTGAGTTTCAAATTTTTTATATTTCAGAAAATGTAATCTAATGGAAAACTTGTTAATCCAGCAGCTTTTTTAAGTTTACAAGAGCAATATTTTTGTCCCTGATTTTGCATCTTTGTTTCTCCATTATTTTTGGCTTTATCCAGATTTCTTATGCTTAAAGGTTGAGAGGTGTAGGTATGTTTCTTGAACTATGAAAAATCACAATATTATACCCATTCCAAAGCAAGAACCAAATTCACAACCAGTGTCCTGCCGGTGAATTGTATTTCTTTCTCCTTTAGTGAAAATAATACAAAAGGCTGCAATCATAGGTTCATAGGTTCATAGGTTGATACTAGGCTATCTGCCCTAGGGCATTTATAAGCCTAGCCAGAGTGTGTTTGGCTTTCGCCACCCTTTCAGATTAGTTGACTGTGCCTCTGTATAGTAGGTCACAGAAGATAGCCCTTTTAAGGTTAGTTTACTGTGCCTCTGTCTAGTAGGGACATAGAAGAGATCCCAGGGGTAAACCTACAATCTCCCATCCACTCGTCAAGATTTATCTTGAAGAGGGTCATTGAAGGGCTCTGCCTAACATGTATTGGGATTTTGTTCCAGAGTGATGGGAGTCTCTGGGATATGAATCTGTCCCTCCAGCATGTCCTATTTATTTCTGTGCTGAGGTTTAAGTCCCTGGAGCATGTGGCTCTAAGGGATTTGGATTTCCTGAGGTGGAGCATGTCCATTAATTCTGGTTTGGACATGGCTTTATACATCAGGCACAGATCGCCTCTGAGTAGGCGGTAAGCAACTGAGTAGAGCTGGAGTTTCTTTAGCCTAACTGCGTAGGGCATTTGTTTGAGTCCCTTGATCCTCTTGGTGAGGTACTTTTGGGGTCTTTATAGTTGCTGCAAGTGTCTGGTAAGGTACATCCTAAATGGGGCATTGTATTCAATTATGGGCCTGATGAGTGATGAGTAGAGGGGCACAATGACCTCTCTTGATCTAGATGTGAACCCTTTCATGATAAGGTGGGCTATATAGAAGGTCTTTCTAACCACTTTGGCAACGTGATTGTCAAAGGAGAGATTGCTATCTACTTGGGTCCCCAAATCCCTAACTACTTCTTCTGTACGTAATGAATTACCACCTATGTGGTAATTTGTGGGCACTTTGTTTTTCCCAAAGGGGATAACTATGCACTTTTTGGCATTTAGATTTAGGCCATGGCTCTGGTACCAGTTATCCATCTCTGTGAGACCCTTTTGGAGGATGCTTGTGTCAGTCTGCGAGTCGATTATGGCACCCAGTTTGCAGTCATCTGCAAACTTGGTCAGTCATAATCCTCCCGTGTTAGCCTGTACCTCAGAGAAATATATACCGAACAAGAGAGGTCCCAGGACTGAGCCTTGTGGGACGCCACTTGTAACTGGTTTAGAGTCTGACATGGTACTTGCAGTTCTGACGATGTGGGTTCTATCCCTGAGCCAGTTTGCAACCCATCTTGTGACATAGGGGTTGATATTTAAGCTGGTGAGCTTATTTATGATGCCCGAGTGGGGTATTGTGTCAAAGGCTTTTGCGAGGTCCAGGTAGGCTGTGTGGACTACCTTCCCTTCATCTATGGCCTTGGTGACTGTTTCAAAGAAGTTGACCAGGTTCAAGAGGCAAGATCTGCCCTTAACAAAGCCGAATTGGGTAAGATCCAGTGTTTGGAGGTTCCCATTGTCTTTGTTTATGAGTTCCATGATGATATGCTCCATAGCTTTGCGGACCAGGCTAGTCAGGCTTATAGGGCGATAGTTTCCAGGGTCCATTGTGGCACCACCTTTGTGGAGTGGGACCACTGTTGCTGTACTCCATTTCTTGGGTACATATCCTGTAGTAAGGCTGAGATTGAACAGTGACTTTATGTGAGGGTTCAGTTCTTCTTGGAGCTCATGTAAGACGCAGCCCGGGACACCGTCTGGTCCCATTGATGCTGTGTTTTTTGCTTTAGAGAGGGCAGCTCTCACCTGTGCATCTGTGATGTCAGGGAGGCTACACTTTGTTGGGATAGACATTTGCTCTTTTGGGGAGGAGGGGGGGAGAAGTTTGCACTGAACCTGTCTGCCAGGATGTTGGCAATGTCTGTGGGTTCAGTGTATTTTTTGTCATTTTGCACAAAGTCAGAGCATATCTGGTAGTTGCCACCCAGGTTCCTGACATAACTAAAGAAAGCCTTGTGATTATCTTTAGCGTCTTGTGCAATTTTTCTTTCGAAGCTGGCCTTAGATGATTTTATGAGGGATTGTAGTTTCTTGCTAGTACTGATCAGAGATGCCTTCCCTTTCTGGGATTTTGCTCTATCATTTAGTAGCTTCCTCCTTCTGTTGTATAGCTTATTTATGGCTGGGGTCCACCCGACAGGTCTCCTGCCTTTGGAGGAGTGAGTCTTGGTTTTATTTGGGATAGCACGATCCATGCATTCCTGTAGGTGTCCCTAGAATGCGTTTGTAAAGGATACTGTGGTTTGGGCCGTATTTTCCACTGGTCTGGGGGCTTTGAAGGATTCCACTTTGGTTTTGAGAAGTGTGAAGTTTGCTTTTGAGAAGTTCTTCACCATGGTTTCCTTGGCTGGGGGTGGGGACAGGATATGGATGCCCAGTGAGATTAATTTATGGTCAGATCTTACCAATGAGGGGTATACCTCTGGTATGGAACATAGAGTCCCCATGTTGGTGATGATCAGGTCCAATATGTTTTCCCCTCTTTTGGGAGTGGTGACCAGTTGTTCCATAGCATTTGAGTTTATAAATTCCAGGAACCATTGGGTGAGGGTGTTGGGGCTTGAGTAGTGCTCCCAGTCTATGTTTGGGTAGTTGAAGTCACCCAATATGATGGTGTTTGGAGAGACCTTCATATTCTCCAGTGTTCTCAGGAAAGCTGAGTGGGGTTCCTGAGTTTGGGAGGGTGGTCTGTAACAGGCTACAAACTGAAAGACAGTTTTGCCCTTTGTTAGTTGCACATGGATGGTCTCCGATGCTTCGTGCAGTGCCACTAACCTGGAGGTGTGGGTATCTTTGATGAATATGGATACTCCCCCTCCTTTTGTGGTTCGGTCCAAGTTTTGGGGCCGAAAAGCATGGTATGAGGTATAACCTGGTAGTGCTGGGGTGCTCTTGGGAGCCTTGAACCAGGTTTCTGTTACTGCACAGATATCGATATTCTCCATACTGAGGAGAGCCTCGAGTGCATGCATCTTGAGGTTTAGACTTCTGGCGTTGAGCAGCATTACCCTTAGTTTCTTTTTCCTTGTGTTGTCTATGGAGGTGAGTTTGTCTTTTGAGCTTTGCCTAAAAAAGGCACTATGGGGGTGGCAAGAGCCTTAGCCAGTACTCAAAAGCCCAGGGGTAATAGGTTCAAGCCGTCACTAGCGAAGCAACGTGGTTTGTCGAGCATGTTATCCCAGGCTGACAGACACTGGATCCCCTTTGAATGACACCAATACTTTAGCCAATTGTTAAAATTGATCATTTTGTCTTTATACTGTGGCATCATTCTTGGTGAGGGTAAGATGCTACTCAAGGTCAGGGTCATACAGGCCTGGGCTACATGATCAGAGAGCTCCTCTATGTCTCTTTTCATGTAGTCCAGAGAGGTACGTCTCAGGTCATTCACACCAGCATGGACAATGATGGAGTCATATTTGTACTTGCTTTGGAGTGACCTGAGTGCTTGTGTTATGTGGCGGATCCTGGCACCCGACAGGCAGCTTACAGTGACCTTCTCCTTGTTCAGCCTGGTGAGTGGGACGTCAGTGTGTCTGACAATAGAGTCACCTATTACAAGTGTATTAGGTGTGTTGTTTAGCCTTAAGGGCTGTGACTGTGTGGCACACTGACTTTGGGAACTATGTGATACATGGGTATTGTTGTGGGGTAGCGGTTGCTTGGAAGTCTGCTTTGGAAGTCTCTGCTACTTGGGCAGATTTTTATTTAGAGCCTCCAAGTATGTTTTTGTGTGTTTATGTGTTTGGTTTGCTGTTGCGATAGGTCTATGTGAGACTGGATTTGTGGTGTGTGTGGTTACCTTCTCCTCCTGACTGACTGCACCAGTACTGGGTTGAGAGAGCTCAGCCTCCAGTTTGACTATATAGTTGCATCTCTCACATATATTTGAGCTTGTTGGGAGGAGGAGAGGGTGGTCTGTGTACATAAGGCAGTTGTAACATTGCCTCAAGATTCCCAGATTCACCAACTGGACTGGAGAGTAAACCCGAAACTGACTTTTGGACATGCCAGAATAGTATAAGGAACTACTTTTTGACTGATCAAAAAGGACCAATAGGGAGCCAAGTACTTAAAGGGAGTATAAGAGGGTGTAGTGCTTTAGTTTATTAGTGCTTACTTATAATATTACTTATACGAGCAACTGCAGGGCTTTAGAATGAAAATAGAGTACTTACTTTGAGATTTAGAGCAGTTCTAAGGGAAAAAGTGAATAGCAGACTTTGTGGAGCCAGGAATAGTTTAAACCCATTTAAGCGGCACTGCCCGATGCTGCGCTATGCGCAAAATCGTGCAAAACCACGCAAATGCGGGTTTTAAAGCAGGGAAACTGAAAGAGATAGGAATTGACACAAAATGGCCAATAAGCTACTTGTTTCAGGGCTGAGACCACTCCTCCAGGGACAGATAGGCTGCTCAAAGCTCCCCACTCTCACTGGTGAACAGAGAAGCTTTTTCCTATCCAAGTAAGGATACAAGGAAACAAGCAAAGTTTCATGATGAGGTATACGGTAAACTCACCGGCCACATGCCTGACTTTAGAAAGGGTCACAG
Organism: Protopterus annectens; assembly: GCF_019279795.1. Classification (NCBI taxonomy): domain Eukaryota; kingdom Metazoa; phylum Chordata; order Ceratodontiformes; family Protopteridae; genus Protopterus; species Protopterus annectens. Next base: position 1,175,945,874 of record NC_056729.1, on the reverse strand, counting down.
AATGAATACTTTATTTCTTCATTCTCAAAGATAACATATTTCTTTCTTTGGACACAAGGAAGCTCATTATCACGTTCAATGCCCTATACAAGTCAGGTGTTCTGGAAGGCCCTGCTATTTACCATATACATCAGTTCCATTGCAATATCTCTATTTGGTTATCTGAACGTCTGGGAAAGAGCTGTCCCTTTAATATGTAAACTCAGCCTTGTCATGATCTTGAACAACTGTAATGCAGAGTCAACCTTAGTGCAGAGACAATGCCTCAGTACGAACCAAGAAACTTGGATCACCTTTGTGTATGAAGGAAAGTCCCTTAAAAAAATGCGGGTCACAAATATCTAGCTGTCTGGAAAATCTCATCACTGATGCTTTCCAATCACATTCATAACCCATGAAGGAACATTTTAACTGTATTTTACATTTATTAAAAGCTAATACATTTTTAACAAGGCAGACTACAATTTTCATTTGGGAAAGGGGCCCTCCTTCCAGCCCTTGAATATGCCCTAAATGTCATAGAGGTCAATATACTATGTTTAAAAATAATACATGCTAGTAAACATAGTCTGTATATTTGTCATTTGGTACCCAGGATGAAACAATGCTACCTCATAATCAAGGAGTCTGGTTGTTAAAGCATCACCAGAAGACTTTCCTTTTGTATTAGTACTTTAATCAGTAGAACTTCAGATCTTGAGTAGTGCAAGTTGTAAAGTCATTTCAATAGTATTGGGCACACTTTAAGGGTTCTAGGATCAAGTCCAACATAGGCAACCTTGCAGGCAATGTCAGTGGCTGGTCATGGCAAAGAAGGCAATTTTCTGGGCCAGCACTCCCTTTGAAACCCTATCCCTGGTACCAAATAAAATGAAGGATGTACCATGTCTGCAGAATAAAACATACTAACTTATGTAAGTGGAGTTTTTGAAATGAAGAAATGTGATAATTTTTGTATTTTATTTTCCACAGTAGTATAAACATATTTGCATTCAGATGAGGTAAAACATATTTATGGAAAATAATGGCAGTTGATAGGTAAGAGGCGTAGCTTACATGCATCTATTTCTGTAGCCAAGGCAGTCAGTTGGCTTGCTCTCCCTATTCCCAAAATAGTAATTCTGTATGCAATTATAGCCTTTGTAAGGCATGTTAACTAATATTATACTTAATCAATAACCCACGCCTGGGTGTGGGTAATGCTGGATTTACCCACGGTTGGTGTGGTTTGGTCAAGAGGGTGAAGCCCGAGTGGCCAAACAAAGACAACCATGGATAAATCCAGCATTACCCACACCCAGACGTGAGTTATTGCTATTATACAATGACCTTATTTAAGAAAAAAAAATACTTTTCTTAAATAATGGCATTGTATAATGCCTCATTGCTGCCTTTCTGCAGCTGTCTGGTATTCTGCGGCAGTTCTGATGTACTGCACATGTGTATGCTTATGCAATACATCAGAGCTGTGGGTGGAAGCAACGGAAAAAGCAAGATCTCTGTTGCTTTTTACAAAGTGTCTTGCTATGTTAAAGGAGTTTAACATAGTGAGACAGCTTTAAAAAAAGCAACAGAGAAAGGAAGATCTCCATTACTTGTTTTTAAAGCTGTCTTGCTATGTTAAACTCCTTTAACATAGCGAGACAGTTTCTAAAAAGCAACAGAGATCTTGCATTCTCCGTTGCTGTAAAAAAAAAAAAGACATACTAATGGAAAAAGTCCAGGCGACCGGACCTTTTTCCATTAGTATAAGTTTTTGATTTACAGCGTGCACGCTGACCAATCAGCGTGCACATTTTGGAATATTAATGGGGGGGGGGGTCATTGTATAATCTATGATTTAGAAGTGAAAGATGACATATTTGCAGTGTGCTGCAGATTTTTGGTTTGTTGCCTGGTAGTGATCTTCATCTTAAAAACATGCATAGAGTTGAGAGAAGTCAATAAGGGCATGAAGTGATATATTTTTTTCTCATGATTAGGAAGTTAGAATTCTTTTAGTGCTTTGTACAAACCAGTATATTTGCAAATAACAGTCTGAATGCATTGTAAAGCATTTGGGGTTGCAATCAATACCACAGTATAAGCAGAAATTGATTGGCTTCAAAAATTGGCTAAGTTTCTGGTGTCATTCTAAGGGGATCCAGCATCTGTCTGCTTGGGATGACATGATTGACAGACCTTGATGCTTTTCTAGAAATGGACTGCATCGGGTTTCTGGATACTGGCTAAGGCTCTTGCCACCCCTATAGTGCCTTTTTTAGGTGATGTTCCAAAGTCCAAATTACCACTGTAACAGCTATAAATAAATGCAATCTGAGGGTCATGCTGCTCAACGTAGAAGTCTAAATCTCAAGATGCACTTGCTTGAAGCACTCCTCAAAATGGAGAGCATCAACATTTGTGCTGTAAAGGAGACCTAGTTTAAAGCAGCAGAAAGCACCCCTGCACTACCAGGCTATAACTCATTCCACACCTTTCGACCCCAGAACATGGAACGAAGCTCCAAAGGTGGTAGTGTCTCCATATTCATAAAGGATATGCACACCTCCAGACTAGTAGTCCAGCATAACGGATCTGAGTAAGACGGCGATTCTGGTCATAGCCTGCTAAAGGTCCCCGACCATGTCCCAAGAGTCTCACTACACATTTCTAAGCACCCTGGAAACTATTAAGGTCCAACCCAACACTCTCATACTAGGTGACTTCAACTACCCCTACATCAACTGGGATAAACTACTCATGCAACAATACACTGCTCCAACGCTTCCTGGAATTCATCAGTTCCAATGCCCTGGACCAGCTCATTCTTACCCCCACTTGAGGAAGCAACATTCTTGACCTAGTTATTACTAACATGGGCAACCATTGCTCTACATCAATAGTCAATTCCTCCCTGGTTAGTTCTGACCACAAACTAATCACCATGGAAATCCACATCTCACCCATGCCCCCCAAAAGGTAACCGCCATATAAAACTTCTCCAAAGCTGACTTTGGGCTAACTTCACGACACCCATGTCAATGAAAAATAGATGCATGACTGCCGAATCATACACCAATGCACTGCACGAACATGTACATAAATGCATGGAACTAGCCATACCCAACAGAACCAAGACACTCTCCTCCAAAAAAAGGAAGCCAATCTGGTGGTTCCCTGCCATTAATAAACTCTACAACAGAAGGAAGAAACTGTTGCAGAAAAAGGTGAAGTCTGAAGACTGGAAAAAACTCCCTTATTAGCCTCAACAAAAAGTTTAGTTACCTAATCAAAACCTCTAAAGCCAGCTATGAAGACAGAATTATCACCCTATTAGCCTGACGAGTCTGATATGTAAGGCTATGGAGTGCATCATCATGGACCTAATTAACAAGGGTAAAGGGAATCTCCAAGCTCTAGATCCCACACAACTTGGTTTTGTGAAAGGTAGATCATGTCTGCTCAACCTAGTTGACTTTTTTGAGTCAGTCACTAGAGCTGTGGATGAGGGCAAGGCAGTTCATACAGCCTACCTCGATCTGGCCAAGGTCTTTGATACCATTCCCCACTCAGGAATTATTGATAAACTCACCAAACTAGGCATCATCCCCTATATCACTAGGTGGGTTGTAAATTGGTTCACAGAACCCACAGTGTGAAAGGGTCTATATTACAAGATCAAAGCTTTAGTTAATCAAATAACTAAAGCTCAATCTTGTAATATCAAAATGGTAAAATGTCGAATGGCTGATTCAACCCAGGGGCGGGCTTCCCTTAGCCATTTTGTGGATTATGCCCTTTTCTCCAATTTGGAGTGATCTCGGAGTTGGTATATTTAGTTGGGGGTGTGGAGTCAAAGCCCCCAACTTGATTTTGAGTCTAAAGTTTTTTTTTTTTAAAGTGGCCAAGGGAAGTATTTCCCTGGGTTGAAAGAGACGTTTGACATTTTCCAATTTCGATATTACAAGATCGAGCTTTAGTTATTCGATTAACTAAAGCTTCGATGTTGTAATATAGATGCGTGTGAAAGAAGTGGACTCCAAGTCAGACTGCTGACCAGTTACAAGTGGAGTCCCACAGGGATCGGTCCTGGGTCCTCTCCTGTATGGCATCTACTTTTCAGATTTACTTCTATACATACCCAAACACCAGCTCTACCCCATGCATAAGCAGAAAAAACTAACAACCCTTACAGTGGACTTTGTCCTGCTTTTAAGCTTGCACAATTAATAAAAGACACAACATGCAGTCATACCCATCCCTATGTCATGCTTATGTCTTGCTCTTATTCGGAGATCTTTCAATCCTGTTCTTAACTTCAAACAATAAGTTATACTAAAAACGTCTTCCTTGAAGTGATGTCACATATTATCTTATTTTATTTATTTATTTATTTTATTTATTTTACATTTGTTAACCGGGATAGTCCAACTGGTTACATGTCCATTTTCAGTGGAGGCCCGGGGAGAAAAGCTCCAAAGAAACACATATGCAAGACATACAGACAATATATTTTACATGTTTCTAGTATATTCAACCAGACAATATAGATGAGCACCCATTATTAATCTTGAAAGTACTTTTCTTAATTCATGTATATAATTAAGTCTATTCTTAGTTTTTTTATGTCATGTTATGTCATGCATGTACCTTATTATTACTTGACATACACAACTGAAGCTTTTCTCCTCCAGCCTCCACTGAAAAAGGGCTTCTGCCCAATTGAACTAACCCAGTCAACAAATGTCAAAATAAATAAATAAATAAAATAAAAATAAATATCTGTATATATTGTCAATAAAGCATAACCTACAATGGATACCAAAGTTCCAAGTTTTCCTATCAAATAAACTACAATGCTATCTCTCTATGTACAAATACCTAAAAATTCAACATAAAATAGCCAAAAGCTAGCACAACTTACAAATAATTAATATGGACAGTGCAGCAGTGCAGTGATAGCATTGTCACCTCACAGCAAGAGGTTCCCCAGTTCAATTCTCAGCTGGGGTGCCTTCTGTGTGGAGTCTGCATGTCCTCCCTGCATTCATGTGTGTTTCCTCCAGGTGCTCCAGTTTCCTACCACATTACAAAGACATGGATCTGGAGTGTTTCTCCCTGGGCCTCTACTGAAAATTGGCTTCATTCCAAATTGGACTTTCCCAGTAAACAAATGTTAATTAAATTAAAAAATAATATTATATATATATGTCAAAATAATAACATACTATAATTTAGTTATATATTTTACCATTTAAAAGTAGTCCACTGTTGCTACATAAAAGTTTAATAATCTTCTATTAGTCACAAATATTAAATAATCCATTAAACAGTGTACTATATACCTATTTATTTGTACAAATTATCCATTAAATATTCCTAAATTATTCACTCATTCAACAATATTATAACTGAATCTCTAAATAAATAAATAGAACACAGTGGGACATGAAGCAATAAAGATATCTATAAACTTACAGATGAAAGGTAATCTCATCATATCAAACTATTATACAAAAGGGAAATCAAAGCACATATATATTTATCATGCTAAAAGATATACACATTTTATAGATCTAACAAAACCTCTCAATTTTTAAAGCACAAGTGTCTGTATCTCAAAATTGTGAAACACTCTTAACATGACATATACCAACATATTTAAGAATCCTTTAGCTTATTAAACTACTTCATAAAATATGTACATTACTGAGGTCAAGGGGAATGTCTTGTTATTTCTATGGAGTCAAAAATATTTGCAGTCTATATTGTATTCAAAAGTTACAATGTGCTTAATACAAATCCCATTCCCCCTTCTTAGGTTCAGACATATTGAAAACTCTGCTTTACTTTCCATCAAAATGGATGTATTGATTCAGCAATATAATACTCAAATTTCAGCTCTGACTTATAAACGAGATATTTCAGGTAGTCTTAGTGACTCATACAATATGCAAAAAGCTTCAAAGTTCATATGACCCAGCTTCAAATTTCAGCTTTCAGATTATTTTCAAATATTTTTATATGATTTTCTGTGTAAATTATATAAGATCTTGTACAGTTGCATATCTGCAATATGCAGGTATATGTAACACATAGCTTCCTTATAAGCATGTGTTACTTAAATATATTTTTTGCCTTATTTCCCCAGTAATATTCTACCTTATTTTATTCGACTTGTATTTCTGAAATCTCCCATCAAAAGCTCTTTAATCATCATCTCTCTATTAGAGATTATAGTATGTGCATATATTTCTTAACTTACTGATGCTGCTCTTTTATTAATCTTACATATTACATATTTCATTTCTAGCACATTTTCATATAATTCATAAGACATTTACTCTTCTTATTAATTCTAATATTGCAAGCCTTCTTGACTATATATAAAAGTATTCCTGCTTGTTTAATTTGAATGTGTGTTTTAGCCATTGTGAACTGCTGTTCTGATCTAAGGCTCACATCCTGACATTAGAATTTGATTATACGTGAAAATGACAACTCACAGCACACAACAGCTACTGATTTCCTCTGTAAATTTCTCATTCTTCTTACTTCTTGTAAACTATTTTGATCAGTAACAAACATCTTACTTTTCTTATTTACATTATGTACAGTTAGAGTTTATAACACTACAGCACAAGCTATTAACATTCAGCAAATGTAAGCAAATTATATGTAAGCAACGGATCAATATAAAACATTATTATAGCTTTTTTCTTACCAATTCTTCATTCTAAGAAAGGAAAAATATGCTATTCTGAGTACATTTCTCACATATATACTTAAAAAAGAAAGAAAAAGAAAGTTCCTTTCTGTTTTCACAGACATCAGTGATGGACTTGGGCCTAGATTTTCTTCAGAACAGCTCAACACCGGAAGCAAGGCAAACAAGAATCTATCATTCTGACTCACCTGGAACATTTTTTTTTGTTCTCAAGCTTTCATTAAATGTTATTTACTTCATACATGACATGTGAAAGGAATGTGTTACACAGGAATAAATAAAACAAAATCATCAGCACTTTTAACACTTCTAGTTAGCATATTACTTCGATCTGATATTCATTCAACCATGCAATGTACACATTAGCAAAGTCAAACAAATAAAATTAAATTCCCAACTGATATAGTCTTAATGTTACCAATTCTATTGCTTATAATTTAATGATATTCTCTTACACTAAGTATTTGTTTAACATTTAGAAATACACTTATAAGTTTAGTTAAATGAAATATATTAAGTCTTTCACTGTAAATATAGTAAAACTAACCATTTGTATTCCTCATCATGAAAAATGTTTTAGCTTAAAATATAAAATACATACTTACTTATGTTTGGAAGCTTAGAGTCCAATACAAACCATTTACTTAAAGGGCAAATCTACTGTTTCAGAAAAAAGTCCTGTGATCAGAGAATAAAAGCCATTTGTTTTTGAGCTTTTTAATTTAGAAGCAATTTTCCATGAATATTTTAGCTTAAAATATAAAATACATACTTACATATGTTTGGAAGCTTAGAGTCCAATACAAACCTTTTACTTAAAGGGCAAATCTACTGTTTCAGAAAAACGTCCCGTGATCAGAGAATACAAAACATTTGTTTTTGAGCTTTTTAATTTTAGAAGCAATTTTCCGGGAATTCAGCTCACTCTGACTCTTGAGGGCTATGTTGTTCTACCACATTTCCTCAGTATTATTAAGGATTTTATTCTTGTTAACAAATGTGGATGCCTCCTCCAGCATGTCAAATAGTTTAGCTCCTTCAGAAATAAAAAATTTGATCTTTGCAGCAAGCATGAAAGTTCCTTTAATATTGTTCTTTTTAAGTTCCTTCATCAGTTGTAAGCAGGACTTTCTTTTACTCATTACTTTACTGGAGTAATCATTGTTAAATCTGACTACATATTCACATGTTTTAATAGGCAGGCTAAACCATGCTGCTTTTGATATTTGATCTTTTGCCAAGCAAGACATAAACATAACTATAATTAAATGTGATGGGGCGGGGTTCCTTCTTTGAAGGTTCTGTCAGGGATCTATGTGCCCTTTCAATTCCAAAAGATAAAGTTTCATGTAAATTTAATGGTTGATGTAGCCAGATTGTTAAGAAGTTTATTACATTGTCTTCATCATACTTTTCAGGTACACCATAAATTCTAATGTTATTTCATACCAATCTATTTTTCTAAATCATCAACTTTATCTGTTCAACAATTATTTTGTTTTAAAAGAAATTCAGTCTGAGACTGACCTTCAATTATTCTCCCTATGTTATCATTTAAAGCTTCTTACATGCTCCTGATCTGGGTACTTTGGTGTTTCATATGAATTTCTAAATGTTCCATCTTCTTTCAGATCTTTTTTTTTTTTATTTTTCTATTTTGGTATCCAGTGTGTCTATTTTAAGCAATACATCTTGTATTTGAGATATTTTTAGACTGGATGTCTTTTTTAACCCTAGAATACTGAGTACTATTTCTTGAGTGGCTCATGTTGAAGTCTCTTCTCACTTAACTTAAAAGTTGAAATTCTTACAGGAAAATCACAGCTTTTGAAGAGCTTGAAGCTATAAATCTTTTTCTATGACTATTATTGAATAAAATTAGCTAATATGTATGTCCAAATTTAAATTCTGTATTACATTTTATGTCAGAGAAAAGTTTTTAGTCATAGATCTTTCACCAGTTGCTGCTGTCAGTTAGCCATCTTGGCCATGTCCCTAGATAATTCCAAATTAAGTCCAACAATAGTAATTATGAGGTCACATCCATCTATTTAATTTTTGTTTCTTTATTTATTTATTCTTTCTTGACATGGTTAGGACCACTAGGCTAATAGCATCTTTTCAAGGAAGCCCCAAGGTGGTATTTATACTACTAAGGGAAATTTGGCAATAGTATCAGGGAAATGTCTACTCTTTTCATTATAAGGAGGGTGTTTTTTGTTGCTGCACTTCCTGCTTCTGTTCCTAGCACAGACACAGCTAGGAAAAGCTGTGGAGTAATGGACCGAGAAGAAAGTTGTTTTGTTGGTGATAGTAGTGTGGTTCTGTCAACTGGACAGTTAGCAGTTGAAAAGCGAGGGGATAGTACAAATAGTTGCACTTATCTGACTTTAAACCTTATGATTTTGAAGAAGTTGTAACTGAAATTGCTTCTGGAGGTTTGCTTGATGAAACATTGGTTGGTTAACTGAGTAAAGCTGACCTGGAGAAAAGTATGAGATTTCATGGTTGGATATAATGGAAAAGGTTTTCAGAATGTACAGTCAGTTGGGTGATAAAGAAATGAATGGATGGACACAAAATTAAAGGTGGAATACAATCTGGAAAATCCTAGGCTGATGGAGTTGGAAGAATAAAAGGTACTGAAAGCTTTATTAAAAAGAAAAAAATTAGTATTATTTGTGTGATGATAGGAGGTACTGCCAACCATATCAAGAAAAGTAGGGCAGTGGATGTGTAACATATGCCAGCATGGCTCCCCTTCAAAACATCTAAAACCCATAACATCTAAAATCATAACATCAAAAACATAACATCTAAAACCCACAACATCTAAAACCCACAACATCTAAAACCTATAACATTGAATTTCATAACATCTAAAATATGCATCACAACATTGAACACTACAAATTGCATGAACATAACATCCCCTCCATGGTTTACTATTAAATGTACGAAATTCAAAAATAATTTTGTACTTAAATATCAACAATTAATGTCAAAACTGCAGATTTACAATTGTTCAGTTAGTCGTAAATCTGCAGTAATCGCCAAACATGTTAAATTCATTTTATGGCAATAAACGACAATACCACCCTTGCCATTAATCCCAACCTCCTGCAACTAATATCCCATTTATGCATGGGGGCAATCCCCCCCCCCCCGAGATCACACTACAGTGAGGAAAGGGATATATTTCCCTAACCATACTGTACCGTGATCTCTGTACATCCCTTCGAATGTTTATATTTGCGAATGCACAGGACATTCACAAATATAACGTTCGAACATTTGGAATATACTCATATGACCGATTCGAGAATCTGTAGTTCGAATAATTTATAGGCATACATTCCAACATCAAGATACTAATAGTAAACCCCCCTTCACATATAATGACACCAAACTAACAAATGCACTTTTTACTAGATTTCTGCAAGGGGGCAAGCCCCCTACACCCCCCCCGTAAATTAAATATACCAACTCTGAGATCGCACTACAGTGGGAAAAAGTTAATCTCCTAACCCCACTGTATCACAGTCACCATAAACAATTTAAACATAATGTCTATATCACTTACCTGTATGGCCTAAAAAAGACATGGAGTGGCAAAATAAACACTATATAAATGGTATAAATTCCTACCCTATATAAATAATAACTATAGAAATAAAAACTACAACATCTCATAGTGATACCACAAGATTAACAGATTAAACTATAATATTTACAAGTTTGATGATACACTATTACATATTACACATTTTAGATGTTATAAAATTCGATGTTATGGGTTTTAGAGGTTATGGATTTTAGATGTTATGGTCTCGATGTTTTGATTTTAGATGTTATGAGTTTTAGATGTTTTGAAGGGGAACTGCCAGCACAGATAGCTGGTATTTTGTAAAGAATGATATGTCATTTGTGTATCAAACTGATTTATACTGATGCTTCTGTGTAACAATGTATTTGCTTGTGTTAAAATGTATTAACAGTGTTTCCTGGATAGAAAAGAAATGTATATGCATTACTGTAACTGTTCAAATGTATACACTGTAACAGTATACACTGGGAGAGAAGAGGTTAATCCATTTGACTTTGAAAAGTATTCTTGAAATTAATTTACTTTATGGGTTAAGCCATAATTATGGTTAAAAAATGTAAAATAAAGACTAAAAGACACAAACAAAAGTGAGTGAACGGCAAACTGCAACAAAGCACGGACTATTGTTTATACTACACTCTTTTTTTAATGTACTATGTTTTGTAAAGTTGATTTCTAATATTTACCCTGTTTTTCATTTGGTGAATAATTAGATTGATTTTATCATAAAAAATATATGTATCTCTCAATCCTAGTAAATGGTAACATTTTGTTAACTTAAGAACGTGGGATTGAAGTAGAGGTAGTCAGAGTTTAATGTATGTGTATATTTAGAAGACAGCCGTGGGCATCTTCAGGTGTCAGGCTGTTGCTTGCGGTCTATGCTTTTTATAATAATTGTGACTGAGTGGCTATTTTATTATAAGTTTTCAACCCATTGGCGCTTTAAATTTGTAATTCTGTAGAATTGAACTAATTGAGTTAATTGTTATTCGCTAATGGTGTAAATCTGTTTAGGGTAATTTTATATAAGTAGGAAGCTTTATTAAGCAATATTTTGTCTGATGAAGGTTGGGCATTACCTCACCCGAAAGCGCTTACAATAAACTGCTTTTTGTTTTATGAAGTAGTCTGTGCTTTGTTGCAGTTTGCCATTCACTCACTTTTGTTTGTGTCTTTAAGCCATAATTATGTTATCCCACAGTTTTGAAGTGAGCCAGAGACACAGTGCCTGTGCTAGAGAATAGGTTGTAGCTCCTGTAGTGAGAGTGGAATGATTTTTGTTTTATGGTTTCCATATATTTTAATAAAACTTAGCTAAAAGTCTAGAGTGTACTGTAGCACATAGGTGCTACACCCTGGCAGCTTCTAGTGACGGTTGATAGTGTGGGAAACAGTCAGATGACCAAATGTGTGGGGTTTATATTAGATCACCGAATGCTTAGGTTAGCAAATGGTGATTAATCGACCCCATGTAAGCGAAAGCTTACAAAATCAAACTGTCAGAACAGCGATGTTTTTTTTCCAAGGGAAAAAAATCTCTGTTCCAAGAAAAAAAAAAAGAAAGAAAACACTTTAATACATGATATTAAGAGGGGGGCTTTGCCCCACATGCCCCCTGATGTGGGGGTCTGTGCCCCCCACACCCCCCTACTTAAATATACCAACTCCGAGACTGCACTACAGTGCTGAAAATGGCAAACTACCGAAGCGGCCAGGCAAATTATTTCCCAGGAAAAGAATTCACTTACATGCCGCTTCGATATTTTGCCATTTCAGCATTTACAGCTCGACCAAGTCGCATTTGCTAACCTGCGTCTTTGGTCAGCTGATAGGAACTCGATGTGTGTGATGTCATTCTGTAAGCCAGAAATAATATTTAGATATTAGTAGGAGAGTGCTCTTAGCATTCTGTATTCTGTCTTGGATCTGTCAACAAGGACCCCTCACCCACATTACCTTGCTTTACTCTAGTCAGTAATTAGGAACAGTAATTCTTTTAGTCAATCAGGAATAGATAGTGAGATTAGCTAAATACTGCTATTCTATAACTGTGTGAAACTTTCCATCAGTGTTATTTTTAATATTTCCTGTGATTGAAACTCTGGTGTTTACTATAAATAGATATTTAGTATGTTCATATTCTTTTATTATTTATTATTAAATATAGTTAAACTTTTCATTGTGGCTGGTACGTTTTAGACAATATTTATATTTTGAAAGTATTTGCATATTTATTTGGTGATAGCTCTGGCCACTCCTGAAAGCCTGGCTGTTTGGTCAACATTGCCCTTTGTATTAATATTAATTTCACTCAGTATAATTGGATACCCCCTTAAGATTCTTATAGTAACTGGCTGGTGACAATGAAATCTGTGCCAGCCTTTCCCAAGTGTGTGTGTGTGTGTGTGTGTGTGTGTGTGCGCGCGCGCGCGCGCGCGTGCGCGTGTGTGTGTGTGAAAATTAAATCTCAAAGAATGTGTGTCAGCAACTTGGGCAGGGACACAAAGCACTGGTTTCACAGAGAGAGTGGTGGAGGGCTTGGCTTGGGCACTCAGCTGAGGACTTAACTCTGAAGCTGGTCCAGTGGGGAGCCATAATGGGGACCTGGAGAGGGAGACAGATAGAGAAATCCAAAACCTGGGCTGTCTGTGTTCCCTGTGTGCTCTTAAGGAAAATTCTGCTTGATGCAGAGAGGTCTGCATATGGAAATACTGAGTGTTTCCATTTGTATTCCAAGTTAATGTCCCTCTCCAGTGTCAGTGTCCTTGATTACTGGCTCAGAGTGGGGACGTCACAGTTTGGATGAGAAAGAAGAAATAACATATATTTACTGGGGGACAATTTTGTGTTACATTTGGATTTTGAAGCAAAACACATTAGATCCTTGATTCATTTGGAGAAAGATACATTTTTTTGACTGAGCATTCAAAACTGTAGACTTAATGAAAAGCATTTTTTTTCACTGTGAAAAAAGAAGAGCTATTACCTCTGGAATGAGTTTATATTTTTCAGGCAAGGGACTCAATTAAAAAAAGTGTTTGTTCTATTTCAAACTGATGAAACTGAATTAAAAGATGATAAAAGGTATTTTTCATTTCTATGCTATTCAGTGTCTGATACTGTGAAAGTTAAAGATGTAAGTGGTATATGAAATGGAGGGTGGATGTTACTTTAAAATATGAAAAAGATGTGATAAAGCATTTACCAAGTGTTTTTTATATATGTATATATATATATATATATATATATATATATATATATATATATATATATATAAATGGTAATACAGGACAAATTAGATAAATGGGAAAGCCAAAAACTATTTTTTTTGTGGGGTATTTAGTCATTTGAGACCAGATTCCATAATGGTTAAGGTCTTTGGCTCCCATGCACAAGGGACAAGGTTCAATCCTGACCTCTGACCAATGCCTGTTTGGAGTTTGCATATTCACCCTGTGTCTCTATGGGGTTCCTGCTACCTCTGAAAAACATGCTGATTGCTTACATCTCAAACTCACCTAAGAATGGAGTTGTGGGAGCAGCACAATATCTAGATGATGCCCTGTAGGACTCAAATAGACCAACCGCTTTGGGTATCTACTGTAGTGCATTCTACGTGATTCAGTCTTGTTCACTAATGTCGCCAAAATGGGCATGGGTATTTACCCGTGTGGGTGGATTGAGGAACCAGCCTGCTCACACCACTGCCAGGGACCCATGCTAATGGTCACAGGGATGTATGTGCCCCTATTGATCAGTGCATGCCCATCATAAAGCCAATAGCCTTTTGCAGTTACTGGCTGGCTGGTGTCCTGTTGCCCACCTTGGGTTACCTGGGATAGCTCTGTTGAGCAAAAATATGAACATAAAAACAGTCAATCTGCTAAATAAGAGCTAAGAATTGCTACACTCAGTGTAGCTACACTGACAGAATGAGGCTTGGAAGTGGATGACATGATAAGGAGGAAGCTGTGCATCCTCTTTATCCAGAAGACAAGAGGAAGATAGGCTAGAAATGGTGTGGGAACTGTGGTGAGAGAGAGGCTTCAGAAGACAGTGAGGGATGACATCAGAATTAGTGACAGACTCACGTGGCAATCAGACTCCATTCTAATGATAGGGCAGTGTTCATAAACTCAGCCTATGCCCCACAGCAGAGTTGTGATAGTGAAGAAAAACATATATTCAGCAGTTGCAGGGCCTACTAGATAAAGCAGGACAACAGGAATTGGTGTTGATAATAGGTGATCTGAATGCACATATGGGGACAGACAGAACAGGATATTAGGACTGCTTGGGACCACAATGGTGGGGCAACAGGAATAAAGAAGGATAGGCAGTTCTAGACTTCTGTCTGGCAAATGGGTTGGTGGTAGCCAACACATGGTTTAGAAAGAGACAGTTACAAGATCACATACAAAAGTGGCCAATATGCAAATCATGTAGACTTCCTTATAGTAAGGAAAGGGCACTGGAGTAGAATCCGTGATTGAAAAGGCATCCCCAGTGAAACAGTCATCCCACAGCATAAACCTCTGGTTCCAACAATCACTTGTAAGCAGTAGTCAGAGAAGGCTGTAAGGTCAACAGAGACTAAGCTGACCTGGAAGTTGACTGGAGAGAAAGAACAACAATTCAAGGAATTACTCAAGGCTCTAGCACTACTAGAGGAAGAGGAAATAGGTGAAGATGAAGAAGAATAGCAGCATGTCAAAACAACATATGTTAGGGCTACAGAACAGATATGCAGTCAAGCCAGGTATGGAAATAAGATATATAAGTAAATGCAGAAGTCCAGTAAGTCATCAAAAGAATGAAGCAGTGTAAGAAAATGTGACAGATAGGAAAGACAGACCTGGCTAGGAAGGAATGCTGGTTGGCTAACAAAGAGGCTAAGACAGGTGTTGCAGTAACAAAGAACAAGGCATCAGAAGCAGATTACCAACTTCTTGAAAGTAACTCAGTGAATGGCACAAAGAAACTCTATCAGATTGCAAGGCAAAGACAAAAAAATAAAGAAGATAGACAGACACCCTTCATAATGGATGCCAGCATCAACCTATTCACCAGTCCACAGGACCTCAAAGGCAGATGGAAGGAGTACTTCTGGCAAGTTCTGAATGAAGAACACCCTAAAGAAGCTGTACTACCCCAGACACAGCCTATGGTGAGAGAAAAGGAGGAGCCCACCACAGAAGTAAGAACAGCACCAAGGAAAGTTAAGTCAGGGAAAGCAGCAGGCTCAGATGAGGTCACAGCAGATATGATCAAGATGTTGGGTGAGATGGGGAGAAATGCCTCCTGATGGAACTCATAGCAGTGTGGAGAGAAAGGCATATTCCAAATGACTGGAGAAAATAGTGGAATGGGTTATTAGCTTCAAGTATCTTGGAGGGATGGTTGAGGAGACAGAAAGTGTAAATGAGGAGGTCAAAGCTGGAATCAGAAAGGCTGCTACCAACTGGTACAGAGTGTCAGGGGTAGTGTATGACAGAAGAATGCCTAAGGAGCTTAAAAATATGGTGTAAATAACAGTGGTGTGACCAGTACTACTGTATGGTACAGAAACCTGGGTAGTGAAGGCAGAGCAGATGAGGAAGCTAAAGGTTATGGAGATGAAGCGCCTGAGATATGTGGTAGGATACACTCTGTGGGATAGATGAAGGAATGAGGACATAAGAGCAGAAACCAAAGTAGCTCCAATTTCAGAAAAGGTCAAAGGAAACAGATTATGGTAGTTTCGGCATATGTGCAGGAAAGGGGGAGACAACTTGGTAAGAAGATTTGGGACAGACAGGAACAAGGCAAGAGGAAAGGAGAGCTTCCAGCAAAGAGGTGGATGGATTGTGTGAGAGAAGACCTGTACCAGTTAAGCATTACTTCTCTACCAAGAAGGTAGGATAATGACATTTAATAGGGAAAGATGGTGACAAGTGACACAACACCCCAAGTCCATGAAGAAAATGGGAAAAGGGGGTTGAGGATGATGATTTAGTAATCTGATGAATGTACAAAAATAAGATGTAATCATTGTGGGAAAAGGCCGTATCGTATGATGAATAAGTGTAAAAAGGAATAGAGAATTTGTAAAAGTCAAGGACTTTTTTGGCTTGATTACAAACAGAATAAGCAAGATAATTTAGAGTAGGATAATGAAGAAAGTATTTTAATGCCTGAAAGTAATGAGAAAGTAGGAGAAGAAGGGGAACAATGTGTTAATGAAAAAGAAGGTGAAATAATAACAGATAACTTAGATAAAAATGTGGTATTTCAGGATGATGAAACTAATTGTACTGAGAGTGCTGAAAATGAAGAATAAATTGAAAGTCATAAGTCAGATGTTTGTGAAGGGAGTGTAAAAGATGCTAGGAAAATAAAGTGGATAGGTGCTACAATAAGGGTATAGAAAAGAAGATTTAAAAATATAACACCAAATATTAAAATGGTAAGGACTAGTTTTAGTTTCAGCTAATGAAAATAGTGAAAAATCTGATTCTTATGATCAAGGAATATTCGTAAATAAACTCAGACAAATATTTAATTGGTGAAAGAAAAATATGTTTAAAATGTTCCCCATAAACTTAAAAATAAGAAAAAGTTAATATTTGTAATGCTTTTGGTAACAGGTTACTGGCAAAGGGAAATGTGTCTTATATAAAGAAAGTTGGAAGAGTGTGTTTATTTTGTGGGGAGGAAGAGACAACAGAGAATGTTTGCTTGAAATGTAAAAGAGTAGTAAAACTCTGGAAAAAGTGTGAAGAAAAATGTTATGAGAATATTAATGATGTAAATAAAATAGACATGAATATGATTATATATGGATATTAAAAGAACAAAAAGAAAGAATGAGAAGAGTAGATAAGAATGCATTTTATGAATTATGGGTTATTTGCAATGATAAATTGAATGAAATTTTGTTTAATGGAAATGGATTCTGACTGATACATTATGAAAAATTAGAATACTGTTATGGGAGAAGTAGCAGGATTAAATTCTGGAAGAATAATAATGATAATTAAGATAATATATAGGAATGTGTAAATATGTACCTGTAAAGATGTGTATTTTGTAAATATGCAAATAATGTTTTTTTATGCTTTGTTAATTAAAGGACCACTACTCTTTTCGATAGGTGCCCTGAAATCTTTTACAACTACCTGAGCTACCACCAAGTCAGGCAGATGAGGCCTCGATACAACATCTCATCTAAAGGATGGCACACTCAGGAGTGAAACACCCCCCTCATGCTTCATTGCAGGGTCAGCAATTCATCAAACTGGTGTGAGAATAGAATCTACAGCCTTCTGCACCAAAGACAGGTGTGCTACCTGTTGCACCAATGATAGTATCTTCTTATTTCCTGGATCTGGTGAGAACAGCAGTGTGGTAGTAAGCTGAACAAGAGATGCCATAATTCTGTGTCTCTGACAACAATAAGCAGCTTGTCATGATGAATCCCCAGCATTTTTGAGATATTTGAGGGATATAAACTCTCCGGCATGCTCTGGAACCACTCCAGGACTTTGTTCCAGGAGACTATGGGAAACAACCATATGACATCTTCACTCAATGTCCAAAACATCTGAACTGTATTCTCTCAATCTACAGATGTAATGTGGTTCAATGATTCTCCTGGGCTGTTGTGATCTCATAATTTTGATCACTACCATACATAAGTATAGGGACACAGAATGATAGCTGTATCCTAAGCCTCAGCTCCTGCTTCATCAACATAGTCTGGTATAATGCCTGCAGTATTGTACCCACCCACCTGTCCATTTGCTGATTATCTCTGCCCTCATCTGTGAACAAGACCCCAGGATAATTAAATATCCCCATTGTTCCCTCTCATCTACACAAATCAAATCACTCTTTTCTGGGAAGACAATGTATAAGGTCACTTATAATGCTAAAATAATAAAAAGTATGGTGTACTTAATGTTTTGACAGCTATCCAGTACTAATCACTGCTAAAAGATTGTACCAATTCATGTGATGAATAATATATACTGTGGTCTGTGATCCAAACAGAAACTGAACTGTGGTACTCCATTACAGTCTGGTACCCTAATGTAAGGGTAACATTCAGAGTAACTTGCAATTGTTATAAACTATACCAATCTATTTTTTTCCTTTGAATATACAGGCCAGATCTCAAAAGAATTAAAAATATCTGCTTACTTGTACTTTGTCACTTGTGCTAACAACTGCACTGCACTGCAAACTTAAAAACAGCTAGATCATGTGACTAACAGCATATCATAATCAGTGGCATGGTCCTAATACTTTACCATAGAACTTCAGCTTCATATTATAAACTATTTTTTTATTTCAAGTTTCTGATAGAATTAGCAGTAGCTAAGATTAACCACTGCACTAATAATTAGCTACTGTCACACTAGGATACCTAGTAATTTATTGACCAACACAAAAGTAAAGGGGAAAAACCATTCAAAATTCTTAGAAAAAAAATTGGGGGGACCCCACTTCCTTCACCTTTGCAGTTCTAAATATACTGACTCCATGCCACAAACTAGAGATGCCACGTAACCCTGAATTTGGTATACTAATAAAAAGGTAAAGTAAACAAATCTGAGACCTTCACATTTCAATGAGATCTTATCTATATTATCTGATGTGAAGAAACCTCACTTGATAAAATATCATATTTCTGATATGCTGGTAATTACTGCTGAAGCAAGAAGAGTTGGTGTTGTGTCTTTCGGCTTTTCCCAGTTAGGGGTTGCCACAGCGGAACTCCGGTCCGCTAATGATTGGCAGTAGATTTTTACTTGCCGAGTTGCAGGCCCTGACACACAACCTTCAATGAAAGTACGCCCATTCATGCATGTCTCCACACAGAAGACACTCTAGCTGAGAATCGAACAGTACAACGTCTTACTGTGAGGCGACAACGCTAGCGCAGCACCACCACCGCAGTAATAACAGAATATATTTATGCCATCAAATGTGGCAGGGCACTTTTAATTCTCTCTTTCCCATCTCGGTAGTACAGATTTTGTTTTCTAAACCTTACAGAAGTCTTCCAGTTTGCAATAAAAAACATTTTAATAATAAGTAACTTTCTTTCAAAAATGAAGCATAAAATATTTGATTCATGAGTGGTGGAGCATAGATCATGAACCAGATGACTCTCAAATTACTTGTGACCCAAGAGCTGAAGGAGGCCAAAAATGTATACTTGACTCTAGCTAAGCCATCTCCACATGACAGCCTGATATGTAGCTTGTACAGGAATGTACACACTCCTAGAGGAGGGCATGACAGTCTCTGTAAGCATGCATGTCAGCCAGGGGAGGAGGAGTTACGGGCAAAAGTATAAAATCTTTTCATGGCTTTCTGGATGATGTTCCCTCAATATTAACTCTCAACCCCAGAGGAATGATAGGTCCATTGATGATGAGAGGGGTGATGGTTTTCAGGCAGCAGGGAATAATGAATAATAAGACAGAATTCACCACAGAACATGTATGTTCTGGCGGCTTGCAGGTGTCTAGTAGAACTCAGACCCCTGGCTATATAAAAGGACCTTAACTCAGGTCAGGTAGGCACGTCCCATCTTTGATCTCTATGCTTGATCCCATCTAGTCTTAAAACAACTCTACTTGCAGAACCACATCACTCTTTAATCTGCACAGACAATTCATTTTCTGCCAAAGATTCTCAGTTAAGTACACTATATGCTGCCTTTCCAAGTCAATCTAAATTTCTCCTGCATCAGAAAACTGAATACAAATCAGTAGCACTGGTACAGCCAAATAATGCACACTTTCAGTAGGCTTGAATTTGAATTAGAATGTAATGGTGTTTAAGATAACTAGGTTTTCAACAGCATTGTTATGTACTCTATTTAGTTCTTAAATGTTGTGTTCTCACTAAGTTTGCTTTACAATGCAGAAAATGTGTGAAGAACACTGACACATGAATAACTGAATAATGAGTGAGACACAATCCCCGGGATTCATGAACCTTGCGCCAGGCGCATGCATAGCGTAGGCGTTACAACGCCAAATATGGCCGCCGAGCGATTCAGGTACGATCCAATCCCACGTGCACTACCGGCGTGCGCCGGATCTGCGCCGCCTCCGGCGTAGGTATGCTAAACACCCCATGTGCGGTGTTGCACCATGCAAATGAAGGCATATAGCGATCCACGAAGTGGCGCAGGCGTAGCATAAGGCCACGGCAATGTAAACCAAAAAAAAATGGTTTACATTTTCCCAAACATAACATAGGAGTAACGGAAGGCTGTCAGCGTCAGGTATCACACTGTTGCCATATGCCAATGGCGAAAGACACAGAGAATGTCAAAAGAAAACATGCACAACATGTAAATAATAACATAAATGGTATGTCCACAGAAACTCACAGCAGAACCCCAGGACATGTCTGCGGAAGGTGCAAAACAATGAAATAATATGACAATGTTATAAAACAGCAGCGTAATACACATCAGCTTCACAGCCACAATACACCATGGTATGCATGGAAAGCCACAACCACGGTGCAAGGGTTGCCAAGGACTCGCGGCAGTGTTCAGCGTGGTAACTATGAATTAGTAGTCAATGCCATGCAAATGAGGCAGATAATACTGAATCGCAAAACCCCCACCGGCGTAAGGCTGTACCAAATAGCGCAGCGGTAATACACCGAGGAGTGGCTCAGAGGGAATACATGTCACCTGCAGAGGGGTGTGCCACTGTAGGAGGAAGCACATTGGAGCTCAGCAAACCTGGGCTGTACATTGCACATCACAGCTGCAGGACCGGCGTGGGGAAATAGTTGAGCTGAGAGCACACAATGCGCGCAGAGGTGCATGTGCACGAGGATGACTACGTTCCCTTAACCCAGTCATGTGACGCTCGCCCCGCAAATAACAACGGAAACAGGAAGGTGATGTTGAGAATATGAGGAAATGCGGAAGCAGTGTAATTGGAGTAGTAATGAGCAATCAACACTAATCAACCCACGAAGGCCAATCGGCGACAGCTGACAACTCTGCATGCAGAAACCTGCAAAATGGGATAGGGGAGGCATATGAATGCAAAGAAAGTAGGGGAGGTAGCAGATTGCAAAGAGTGAAGACCTGACACAGCAGAGCCAAGTAGACAGGCAGCATAACGGCGGCAGCACACAAAACGCACGATATGCCATGTCCCAGAAACTACACATGACAGGGCTCTGCAGGATGCATGCCAGGAAATAGTAGGTGCAATGTGCAGAAACAGTAAGGGAAGGTCGAAAGGTAATCCATTGCAGGCAAGAGTAATGCAACACCAAAGGCAACAGCGTTGCAGTGCCAACGGTAAAACACGGAAGATAATCCCCAGATACGGCCGCACAGACACACCCTATGACATCACCGGTGTACAGCACAACAGTATAAAGTGTGAATGCACACAACACACAGCCGTGTATTCCCAAACGCCGCACCATAGGTGTAAACACACGGGGAACTTTTAAAATGTACATGTTGGGTGCTGCCGTGGCCGTGATCCATCAGCATGTATTAGAAACAGACGGTGTTGTGGAGGAGGGTGCCAACAACTACCGTAGGCCTCAGAGGAGAAGGAGAGTGTTCAGACCAAGGGTAACCTACCAAGGGCTACAAGACCTGGAGATAGTAGAGCATTACAGGGTGGATAGGGACACGTTACAGCAAATAGTGGAGCTGTGCTGGCCACGCCTGAGAACAAGAAACAACAGAGGGGAGCCCATCCCAGTGGACACAAAGGTATGTGTAAGCTTGCGAATACTGGCCACAGGTACCTTTCAAAGGCCAACTGGGGATATAATGGGCATCTCACAGGCATCAGCATCCAGGGTACTACACCAGTTTCTGGATGCCATGTTACCACATGCCAATGAGCATATATACTTCCCCAGATCTCAGGAGGAGTTGGCTAGCAATATGTGCCACTTCCACCGTGTGGCACAATACCCGGAGGTACTGGGTGCGATAGACTGTATGCACATACAAATCAAGTCACCACCTGGGGAGCAGGGTAGACGCTACATAAACCGCAAGGGATTCCCCTCCATCAATTGCCAGGTCATGTGCAATGTGCAGGGCATTATCATGGATGTGTGTGCTGGCAGCCCTGGAAGCTACCACGACTCCCATATCTGGCATGCCTCACAGCTGTACCAGGTATTTGCCAGGGGGGACATCCCACAAGGCCACCTTGTGGGGATGCTGGCTATGCACTGGAGCCGTGGATGATGACTCCCATCAGAAATGCACACACACACATGCAAGAACGCCATAATGAGGCACACGCACAAACCAGAATAATCATAGAGCGTGTGTTTGGGATGCTGAAATCACGGTTCCGGTGCTTGGATACATCCGGTGGAGCCCTGCAGTACTCTCCAGGCACATGTGCCCACATATTCATAGTATGTGCCATGCTACATAATATGATCCTGCGGAAGCAGCTGCTGCAGGGACATAATGGTGAAGGGCCACAAAGCCCACCACAACTGCCAAGGCCAGTCCAGGCACAGAGGGTTCAGGACCATGAACACACTGTGCTAGCCCCAGTAGGCATACGGAGGCGTACCCAATATGCCTATGCCCTGGCAAAGAGGAAACGTATAGCACATACTCTGACAGCATAGGCCCCATGGACTGACACCTCCCTACCTGCACACACAGTGAAATGGATGGCACACAAACATGACCACCCGTAAAGTGTACCGTATGGGTGGCCCCATGTGTGACTCCAACATAGGCAGCACCCAAACACTGTACACCCAACAGCCAGCGGAGCATGGAACGCCAACACCTGAACCGTACATGGATCCTACAGCAGACGGCGTTGCTGTATGCTGCCACGTTCGCTGCAAGGTGTATACATATAAACATGTATATATGTGCATATACAGATATGTAGATAGATATAATTACATATATAGAAATATATGTACACATATACATATAAGTACTACAGGTAAGACAGGGAATCAGAGGGATGTAAGGTGACAAAGATGTAACACGCGATATCTGTACATAGTATACATAGTGAAACGACAACCTGAGTATCCAGGAGGTTTAACAGAAGAGGATACCGCCAACCATGGAAAGGTCAACAGACCGAAATGCATAACTGCGAGTCGGAATGATCGCCAAGCCACAGTACAGTAACAGTACATGCGCGGGTAATACTATGATGATATGAGGGGGGAGGTAGACACTGCCGCCGGTGATGCGGCCCATGCAGGTACTGTGTGCAACCGACCCCCGTGACTGCTGTAGTATGTGTATGTGTGCGGTGAGGGTGCCGTGTGTGTCGCTGTGCAAGTGTAATGTGTGTGTCTCTGTAATATGTGTATGTTGGTGCCATGTTAGAGGCAGAGTGGAATAATATGTGTAGGCATACAGTACATTAGCCACAGGCATATGTACACCAGTAGTCCCAAAGTAGTAGTGAGAGCCCCACCCTGGCTAGGCGTGTGGCGACGTATAACGATGCAAAGTGACAATGTCCCAGAATGTAGCACAGGAATATACCCCACAGGAAATGGAAAGGACGTATGTACTAATCATGACCATATGTATGACACCGATATGCTAATTGCAAAACGATACGTCGGCAAAGTCACACAGCAATAGGTATGTACCGCGGAAATACGTATGTGCTACCTCGGTACTGACCGTGGCCACGTATCGGCCCGTAAACACCGCTGTGTGTTCTACAAGTGTCAAACAAGCAATCCCCACCTGAATAGGTGGCAACCACTGGCAAACAGGCCATCCCAAGTACAGGACCACAATGACTGTAAATATCTGGGACAGAATGACAAGGGATAGTCGTCACGTACAAACAACCGCTGATATACCACAGATGTGACGGAGGAATACATGCATGAAGCACACACGCAGGCGATACCACATGACAACAACACAACCTACACTCCCACACCAACAGACAATTAACTGTCAACTCCCCAGGCAGGGATGGAGCACACAGACAACCATACTGTGTATGCAGAGATGCAAGGCCCACAACCCGTATCCATCACCTACAACCTCCGATATTCCCCATCGTACATATTAAAGGGATACAAGCCGTAATAGCAGCACAAACATACAGGCAGTCAATGACATCTGCATAACCGCAACATCTCGCGTGGGAAACACAATCAACAGCGGATGCATACTTGCATGCGTTGTTTAAAGGAATACAACAGCTATGTTACACATCTGAATGCAAAACGCCATCAACAGACGCCGTCAGGGCAGGGACACCCACATGTCGATCCTAATACCATACCCAACACACACAATCCACGGCTAACACAACTGCGAAATGTACCTGTCGCCACACATAGCGGCTGCAGTTACACATAACATAACACAATACAGACCATCTCCACGAAGGTAGGGCAAATAGCTAACGCCCAGGTGAGGAATCCAACCATACCCCAGTTACGACGCGTAATGTCCGAATGGAGTAGATGCACAGGTGATATGCGCACAATTACACACTGAGGAACAGCAATTGGTGGGATGAACCCACATGTTGCAGGTATCGACGGATATAAGGATGACTCCCAGGATATTCAAACCGTATGCTCATACCGAACCAGCAGTGTACAACGGAAAGAGTAATAAATAGGAATACCGATACACGGAATGAAAAATGGAACGAAACACCGACAAGGTATGTAGAACACACGATATGTACGGGTGTGTAACGCATGATGTGTATGACGAAGCTGTACTGTATGGGAATGGTGTTTGTAAGTAATGATACTTGTCCATAATGCAGAGAGTGGTGAAAGGTGGTTATGTAGTGCTATCCTGCTGAGCATACCAATGACTGTGGACACCATGTACACAGCAGTGGGACATCATGTACACAGCCGAGACACCACAAGGGCTGCCACAGGGGGGCATAAGAGAGAACAATGCCAGACCACACGCCGATGCTGGCAGTGGATGTCCAACAAGGAAGTGCCATAGCAGGGGATAGGACATGTATGTATACTGTCACAGCACACATGTGTATGGGCATATACCGTCAATGTCATACGTAATGTGCGCCTGACGTGCAGGTATGCCTTGCAGTAGGGGATACTATGTCAACTATGTGTAATGTAAAGCTGTCATGGTGGATATGACAGACATTATACACAGTATCACAGGCATATCATGCATAATGGAGGTATTGCCTATTGGTATGTACAATAACAGGATACATATGGCCTGTAGGTATGGGACAGAGTAGTAGCATCATAGCCATCTGAAATGGAAGGAACACCAAGTAACCATGCCCAAACGATCTGTAGCAGGTGCAATGTAGGCAACAATGAAGTCTGGCAGGTCCATGTGTAAACACATGTGCAGTGTACACAGTAGTGTCACCTCCCCATGGTAGTGTCCAGTGAACAGCAGAGGCAGGTGTCAACTGCATGTTTACACAGTACTGCTGCTGTGGTGGCACCATGACTACATGTCACTCAAACAGCAAGGGAGCTATCACATGAACAGTGCCACTGTGTGTCCCTGTGGGATGTGCACAGGACCTATGTTCCACAGCATGGTGTGTGTTGTGTCTGCAGAAGTAACACAGAAGCCCAGCCCATGCAGTGTGGCATGTGTGCACATATCCATGAGTGGTCCATTCACACTGCCCACTGCAATTGTCATGTATGAGGAGTATATGCATCAGTAATGTGGAGGACATGGTCTGTGTCAGAGCAGAAGACACCCCTGTGTATGTGGTATGCAGATGTGTACAGATGTGTTTTCCGTCTGTCAGCCGCATATGTAAACTGTCCGAGCCTGGTACACATCGTGGCATGACAATGCTGTGTCATGTAAAGTCATAGCCGTTGTGGAAGGCACACCATGAATGTGGTATTGTACCCTTGACCGTGTGTAGATGTGTGTATGCCACAGGTACAATTGCTACCTATGTACCAGCATCACACACAGTACAGATAGGTGTGGCCCTGCAGAAGTGTATCCATGCCACAGTGGAATATGGTAACCACAGGACCGTGTGGGGCATTTGTGTGTACAGCAACCATGTACAATGTGATATGCATGTACGGGGCCAGTATCCATGTGATAGTCAGTAGGTGAATGTTGCTATGCAAAGGTGATGTGCATGCACCATGTGTCATGCATCCTGATGCCATGACACCCACATGATGTATCTGCCACACTGACACCCATATGGTCGTTATCCGTCTGAGCAGGTGGAGCTATAATGGTGCCAGGTATGTAGATGTGGGATATCTAGGCATGGACAGTACTCTGTGACAGCATGTTGTGTATGTAAGCAAATAGTGAACATGAGGGGCCCCATGACTGAGGACTGTGTAATGCCATATGTACCTGACATGTAGTAGGTAGTATGATATGCTTGCACCACTGTGTGTCCTGTCCAGGAGTCATATAGCCTAACATCCTGAGACACAAGGTATGATGTGCAGGTGGATGTGTACGTTGCCAATACCAGAACGTGGAATGGTGCTGAAGGGCAATGTGAGGACAACGTCTGATTTGTTGCCCTCTGTACCACCCCAACCACCCATGCAATGGTACGACAGGTGGCCAGCATGTGTATGTGGTGTGCTGTGGCACACAGAAGCCCAACAAGGGTGCCAGGAA
The DNA here is from genome assembly GCF_019279795.1 of Protopterus annectens. Classification (NCBI taxonomy): domain Eukaryota; kingdom Metazoa; phylum Chordata; order Ceratodontiformes; family Protopteridae; genus Protopterus; species Protopterus annectens. Next base: position 1,175,918,910 of record NC_056729.1, on the reverse strand, counting down.
AGGCATGGAGGCCATCAATGTGTGCGTGAAGCACGTTCGTGAGGATGTGCCCCAGTGCCATACAGAACGGTCCAGTCATGGGTGTACGAATGCAGTCCCACACGTGCAATGCAGTGCCACCCATGTGTAGTATGATAGATGCGGCTGTGCGGTGGTCAAGGTACACAATGTCCGACAACAGGCTAGCAGTGAATATAGTGGGCTGGTGTGGAGACACATACCAAACAGGTTGGCGGGACATAACAGCTAGGGACATCGGAAGGTGACATCGGGCCAGTGTCCCAGGACATAACATCAGTACCATGTATGTGTCCACAGGGACACTACGATGTCCATGTATGGATTGCAACCCTGTAGTGAGTGAGAGTGTGTATTGTTGGTAAGTACACCATCGCCTGGCACGTTGCCAACATTATCTCGGTCTGCAATGCCTGGGTGACTATTGTATGTGACATTGAATGTGGATGTAGCCAAACAACACAGACATACCACCACACTGCCTGAGGCCTCACACTGCAATGTGCGGCAGTCATGTGTAGGTAGCTAGCCTTGGAGCATGTGATGGACCACGAGGACCCACCATGGCTGACAAGTGATGCACCCCACACATGTGAATACACACCACCGTGCAACAGCCTGCACATGTGCCCATACATCAGATGTGCATGGAACATGACCACCACCGTGGCGTCTGTGAAAAGGTCAGTACCGCCATGTCTCTGTGTGGAATAGCATGGTTTCTACCATTGTGTACATGCTACTGAAGTGCACTGTGGTATGTGTCAGCATATGTATGTACACTGTCCATCTGCCAGGGTGTCATGCCATTAACAACTGCTGTCAGCAGACATCAGTAGTACTGGCTGTAGTACACATGTTCCGTGTATGCTGCGATGGGTGTGTGTCCAGGGCATGGCTAGCAGGGCCGTGAAGCATATGTGTTCATCCACCAAAGGGGGGATAACCCCAGGTTTAACACACCAGACACATGGAGGTATTGTGCATGCTGAGGGTAGTGTAGGTATGGTATGTGTTGTGTAATGTGTCATCCAGCTGGGTGGAGTGCATGCCTCAGGCATGTGTAGGTACATGGGTGTCCATTCTAGGGAAGTGTGGGTTGCTGTCAGCACATGGCAGTATCAGCTGTCTGAGGCCCAATGTACAGTATAACAACACAGACAGCATGTAATCTGTGGTGTACAATGTAAACTCTGTTGCGTGTTACAATGTGTCTAGTGGTCACAAACATGGGTATCTGCACATTGAGCACCTATGATGCATTGTGTTCGGCAAATATCCAGGATGTGTGCAAAACACTGTGTGATGTGGGATCCCCTCACCTGTGTGTGTTGCAGTCGAGGTATGTGCCTGGGAGGTACGATCCGTGTACAATCTGTACTTGCAGGCGTGCTGCGCAGAGCATGGAGGCAGGTCCCAGTCACTGCAGATAAATGTGAGTGGTGCACTAGTGTGTGTGCCTTGCTTGTGTGCAGCACAGTGGAAGGTGCAAGCATTGTCCCACATGACCCCATGCCGTGCCTGCCTGTTACAGCCCTGCTGGAGACAGTCATGTGACACTGCCACAGAGGCAGTATAGCATGTGAAGATGTACATGTGTGCTCCACACCCCAGGCAGATGGCCGCAGGTCATGTGTGCCACAGCAGTGTGGTCGACCAGGACTGTCATAGTGGTCAGATACCACATGCCTGTATAAGTACAGTATGAGCATAGGCAACAGTTGCAGTGACACAGTAGGTCAATGTACAGTGTCCCTGTGTTCAGACCACTGCCTACTGTACACTTGGCTAGACACACACCCAGATGGTGAATATACCGGTGAGCCATCACATGTCCCAGTACACGTAGCCTGTGTAATGCCATCACAGGGCGGTCACAATAACACGTTGTATGAGAGATATGTTGTACCAGGTGATGTGTCATGTGTGCATATGTTGAGTTGCACAGCTGTTCACACGTCCGCAACATATCAGTGCATGATACCTAGTGTAACATGATGTGTGGAACTGCACTGTGATCCACAACAGGGTCATCTGAGACAGGTGCATTGTGAATGGTGTAACCCATGGTTCCACGGGATATACACTGGTGCTGTTGGCTGCCATGCTGGGGGCCACCAGTGGTGCCTACAGTGGTCATACAGACATACTGCACACATTGTTCTGGCAGGAATGTCCATTGTTGTAGATGATGTGTTACTACGTGAAGGTAGGTGTGTGTTGTGAATGTTACCCATCCAGATGTGACCATCAGGTGCAGTCATGGTTGTCGACAGCATCACACCCATCCAGAGCTGTCAGCACCCTGTCCCCAGAATGGGTGTCAGCCGCCCTCGTACTGTGTGACCTATGTGCAGATGGCGGAACACCTACTACTGGCTGGCTAACAGTGTCATCTAGGAAGGCTATGTGATGGCTGGAATATGCTGTTATAATGTATAATGATGGTATCCCAATGAAGTACATGGAATCACATACAGTAAGCCATGGCTGGCATGTAAACCATGTACAACAATGACTGTGTGACAGACACAAACAATGCGGAGCCATGTTGAACATGCACCCATGAGAACACCAAATGAGGTATGTTGCACATATCGATGTACAACTGTCAGCTATGGGCACAGCATGGATGCAGACACATATCCCCCACAGGCAGTACCACGCCATGTAGGTAGGGGGGCATTGCACGACTACATGTGACAGTTGCTGTACCACCACATGTACTGCATATCCGTCATATAGGGGTAGCAGTGGTACGTGACTGTTGGACATGCCTGTACATATGACCATGTCCCACAGGATATGTGTTACATGTGTACAACACCTGTTGTACTGTCATCAAGCTGTGAAGTGTATGGCTGCCAGTGTACCTGTGTGACATGTTGTGCAATGGGTGCAAAGCAGTAGTGCATTGCATGCCCACATGTCCCACACAGGTGCATAGCCTGAACATACAATACAAAGAGGGTGTTGGATCATAGCAACCCACAAGAGGAGATGGGTACGGGTGGCAACCCACTACCACCTGTCCGGGTAAGGTGTGCATGTCCATGACACATTAGCACCTGAGATGTTAGCAGTACAGCTGTACAGGGCGGCATGCATATTTGATCACTAATACCCCTGTGTGTTCCACCACTGGCCTGTTGACAGACAGACACCAACACAATGTGCAGCATTGACATGTGCACAGCACATCACTGCTGGCTACTGTAGAACAGGTCTACCGTGTAGACACGTGCACAGAACATCTGCGCCAGCCACACTCAAACACGTTATGTGTTGAACCCCACCATCATTGTAGCCCATGCCACAGACAGATGTTCATGCATCTGTGTATGTACGGCTGGGAATGTCCCTGGCCTAGCAGTATAGCTGTGTCAGTGTTGCGAACAACATACTGAATGGGCTGGGTGTGTGAGGTGTGCGTCATACGTGTATGGTCCGATGGATGATACCATCATATAGGGGTAGCAGTGGTACGTGACTGTTGGACATGCCTGTACATATGACCATGTCCCACAGGATATGTGTTACGTGTGTACAACACCTGTTGTACCGTCATCAAGCTGTGAAGTGTATGGCTGCCAGTGTACCTGTGTGACATGTTGTGCAATGGGTGCAAAGGTACGCAGTAGTGCATTGCATGCCCACATGTCCCACACAGGTGCATAGCCTGAACATACAATACAAAGAGGGTGTTGGATCATAGCAACCCACAAGAGGAGAAGGGTACGGGTGGCAACCCACTACCACCTGTCCGGGTAAGGTGTGCATGTCCATGACACATTAGCACCTGAGATGTTAGCAGTACAGCTGTACAGGGCGGCATGCATATTTGATCACTAATACCCCTGTGTGTTCCACCACTGGCCTGTTGACAGACAGACACCAACACAATGTGCAGCATTGACATGTGCACAGCACATCACTGCTGGCTACTGTAGAACAGGTCTACCGTGTAGACACGTGCACAGAACATCTGCGCCAGCCACACTCAAACACGTTATGTGTTGAACCCCACCATCATTGTAGCCCATGCCACAGACAGATGTTCATGCATCTGTGTATGTACAGCTGGGAATGTCCCTGGCCTAGCAGTATAGCTGTGTCAGTGTTGCAAACAACATACTGAATGGGCTGGGTGTGTGAGGTGTGCGTCATACGTGTATGGTCCGATGGATGATACCATCAGTGCCCCCGCTATGTGAACATTCCTGTCCCCATACATGGATACCTATGCTGTGCCCAACACCACGGTCCCTGTGGGAGGGATGGCGCTGTGTGGTGCACCTGCTGACATGGCAGTGGCAGCAGGCACTGGATGTAGACATATGTGGTACCCATGTCAGGCCAGGATACCATCCATGTGCACAGGATATCAGTGTGTGGGCACATACAGCACTGTGTTGAACAATATCACATCACATAGCACCTGTCAGAGGTAATGTGTATGCATGGATGTGCGATACCAGCATGCACCATACACACCCCCACCAAGCAGCATGCTGCCTACCTTGCAGAAGGCCATTGTCCACACCATGATGATAGACATGTGTAATGTCCATATACACATAGCAATGACATATGGAATGGACAGCCACCCTCCCAATATCAGTACCCCCCAGGTGGGACACATCCCTGTGCCATGTATGTGACATACCCTGTCATACCATGCAGCCCTGTCCAGCAAGGCTGCATGTGCTATCACAGTCATACATGGTGCGATGGCCAAATGGCACTTGCACTATCAACCGTCCAGAGCAGTAATGTGGCACTGATGCACCTTGTGGTGTCACAGGTGCTGTGTGTTGGCGTGTACAACGTGCGCACGCACATGCTGTGTATGACCATCCCTGCTAATGTCATATGATTACACAATGTCCCATGTGTATCACATGTGCAATACAGGTGAGCTGTGGCAGGTTGTTCAACACCTGTACAGTGCTGTGTAGATGTACATGGCACAACACATGCATGTACAGGTGTCCACGTGTATGTGTGCAGTGCCACCGCTGACATCCATAATGGCTGCGTCTGTGATGCCTAGTGACATATACACAGCATCCAGGTGAACAGTAGAACTGTGTGCACACTGGGACATGTGCCAACTGGTATGAACACAGGTGCAGGCAAGTACACATGTCCACAGCAGGTTACCATCAACATGGTGTGTGTACAGTGTGATGAGTTGACACACAGATATGATATGATACCTGCTGCTTAACGGCGTGACAGCAACACGTCAGCTGTGTCAGTGGCATGATGCATCGCAGAGATTACTGTGCAGATGTCGTACATGTCATAGCAATGTATGTCCAGCGGTATGCCAGTACATCAGTGTAAATGTGACCTGTCACCATCATTATGTCTTACAGATAATGCCACGTTCACGGCTGCCAGCCTTCAGCCGCCAGGAGGATGACGTAATCATACCGTTGCTCCATGAAAACTATGACCTGCTATTCAGCCATGTTCCACAGCAAGCACAGCAGCGGGATGACCTGTGGCAGGATATGCGCAGGAGGGTGAACGACGTGGGTGGCAACAACCGCATCTACCAGCAGATACGCCGACACTGCATGGACCTAATACGGCACGCGAAACAGCGTGCCGCCGCAATCGCCAGAGAACAAGGTGGAACAGGTGGTGGGCCACCAACCCAGCACCCACTCACACACAGAGGAGCTCCTGGCCAGTCTGGGGACACCCAGGGAACATCATGCAGAAACACTCGCTGCCATCGTGGAGGTGGGTGTCTCCCAACCAACGAGCCTGGAGCTGCCTGGTAAGTCAGTCTTGCATATGTGTATGATAACTGACGTAGGTGTGGGTGTTACAGTACACCACATAATGTACCAACACATGCCAGGTATATGGCCACACAAGCCGCATACTACAGTATGCTACGTTGTGTTTGCAGACATGTGCATAACACATGCTACCACACAGGTACATGATGTGACATGCACAGTGCTTACTGTGGCTACAGTCATGGATAATGTTTATACTGTTGTGTCGCCCCTATACAGGTACCTCTGGCGTATCACACAGCCATGGGTCCGTCGCAGGTGAGACTGTTGTTAGTAACAGGCATGTTACAGTGTATAGATATTTGCCATGTGGCCAGGTATGACATGCACACCTGGGTTCTGCTCCAGTCATGGTATACAGGTTGCACCACCTGACACACATGCCACCCATGTACAGTAGATACAACCGTTAGTATACACCGGCATGAAACCACAGAACCCGTCGGTGTGATATGTGCAGTCAGCTATGCATACAATGGTGGAGGTGTTCTACAATGGCTGCATATGTAGTATGCATTGGAATGCCATTTGTGGTACGCACACAGTACTACATAGTGAGCTGTGATCTGGCCAGCACACAGGAGTTACCAATGTGACATATGCCCCTGCATTGTGTGCACACGTTGTGACATGGCACATGACATGTCTCACGCACGTGGTGTTCTGTCTGCAATATTGTCACACCATGACATGACCTACACCTGACATAGCAGATATCCACACTGTCTGCATAGCCCTCTGGATTGTGACACCTCAGACTTGTATGGGTGTATGTCACATGGGCCACCACAGGGATGGGTACACGATGCCCATCACACACAATTGTCCATGACCCAGTCAAACATGGCCATGGGTGATACCTACAGGCATGTTGCCACACAGTACATCTGGAGTGGATAGACACCGTTGCACATTGTCCACACACAGTGCAATCATAGCTGTAGTGGACCACCTGTACATTTGATGTGGTACACCAGACAACCGAAATGCCTGACTGCAGCCACTGGAGGTGCCACCAATGTCTACCATATACGTGCTGTGGAACAGCATGACTGTGTTGCAGACATGGCAATGCAATGCGTCCATGTTATGCATCACACAGAAACATACTTGTGTCTTGCTGCAATGCAGTGGCACAGTGCCTGTACTCCCCACTGTATAGCTATGTACACGGCTCACACCAGCCACACCTGCACAGACACCTTTGTTACACATGCATTCTATCTGTAGCCTGTACACATAACACTGCACTGTGACGTCCAGTATGATGCGGTGCATGTGGTGGGACACCATTGTCACATGTCCACGTTATCGCACATGTTGGCAGAGTACATGTCAAAGCGACGCCAGCCATGTGTACTGTTAACCTGCCTGTGGCCACACGGTGTATCATGGTGATGCATGCAAACTACCATGAATGTGTGTACTGCATGCCTACTGAAATGACACCTGCTTAATGTAGTGTGCACCCCAGGGCAGTATGCATACTACCACTATTAATGTCTGGCCTGCATTCACTGAGCTGTGGTGTGGGAATGCTGCATGCCATCTGCAATATCACATGCATGATGTGTCTGCGCGTGTGTGCGTGTGTGTGTCAGCGTGTGTGTGTGTCTGCGTGTGTGTGTCTGCGTGCGTGTGTGTGTGTGTGTGTGTGTGTGTGTGTGTGTGTGTGTGTGTCTGTGTGTGTGTCTGTGTGTGTGTCTGCGTGTGTGTAATGTATCTTACAGTATGTCTTTGTATTCACAGGTGGTGTAGGTGCGTTCCCCTCCTGCGGTCCATCTGATGCTAGTGTCCCCACAGATACTATCGGTGATGACCATATGCATGAGGCACAGGCAGGGTTGTCAGGGGCAGAAGCTGTGCCATTGGTTACCATCCCACCTATGTCCCCTTCATCTCCGCACACGGTTCTGATGCCGACACATACCACATCACCGTTGCCCATAGAGGAAGGACAGTCAGCGTCTGTTGGCATTGAGCAGGAATGTGTGGTGGCTACAAAAGGTGCGGGTACACACCATGTTGCCAGTGTAATGACTGGTGATGTGCCACACTGGCATGTGGCTGGTGCTGCTCGTAGGAGGACCTCTGGCAGACATGCACCTGCTGTACAGGGTGTAGCAGCTGGTATCACCAGATGCATGTTCCAGACTGTAATGGCGGCACAGGCACGTGCTGAATGGCAGAACCAAGAAGGGCAGAGGCTGCAGAGGGCCGCAATCCGTTCCCTAAATGAGAACATCCAGTCATTGGCGAATGCTCAACAGCAGATTGCTAATGTTCTGGATAGGCGATTAGGTGAGATGGTTGGAATCCTCGACCGAGGCATGTCAATCCGTGAGCGTGAGCTGTCTGTGCTGGAACACCTGGTAGGGGTGAGGCGTAGGACACATGGCCGTAGGCCAGCAACACCACCTAGTGTAGGTCGATGTGTGCCTGCCACCTCTCATGCCCACTCACACAATGCCAGTAGCAGCAGCAGTGCAGCTGGTGCTACACCAACCACACCAGGACACAGCAGGCCACGTGGACGTGGCCCTGGCCGGTCCCAGCGTGGACACAGTTCCAGCGGACATGTGTCATCGGAGAGTGGCCACTCCATACCTCTACCCGGTAGTGCCCGTGCGACCCCAGGCAGGGACAGGTCACGTGGCAGACGGACACAGTGAGCCATACAACTTGCACTGTACAGTCTGGGGCTGCCAAGTATACCCCGTGTAGGCATCACAGATGGCTGAACTGTGTACACACATACCCACACACAGCAGACACAACTGTAGGGCTCCACCACATCCACATGCATTCTGCACAGTCATGCCCAGTAAATGCACCGGCCCTTACACACACACATGATGTCATCCATTGGTACAGCCTATGCCCCTGGCACACATATCACCCTGTGCATATGATGAAGCCTCTGCTGCATCACTGTCATCCACACCATCGGTGCACAGTTATGCAAATATATTCTGATGCACAGGGTGGACAAGATAGTGAGAGGTGTATGTGATACCTGTGTACGCATAGTGTGTGATGTGTATGTTGCAGTGGTTGTGTATGACAAGTGACAGGTGCGTATGTGACGTGGGTTGTGTACTGTCATCATGCAGCAGACATACCATGTAGTGCAGGTGCAGCATACATTGAGCTGTGTACACGGTATGTGTGACGGTTACATGTGTAGCACCATGTTGGTTCTGTTAACCTGTATGCCTCATATGGTGTACTTGCATGTGCCTACTGGGAGCACTGTTATCAGTCCCCCATGTGTAGCTGTGGGTTACCCACAGGCACATCTGGCAATATCAGCATACCACAGGTACCCGCAACCTGCCTGGACACCTACATAGGTACATAGGTGCATAGGTACATACCAGGCTATGTGCCCTATGGCATGTGTAAGCCTAGCCAGAGTGTGTGTGGCTTTCACCACCCCTTAGGATGAGGATACTATATCCATTGGTCTGCTGTGCCTCTGTCCAGCAGTGACACAGAGATGATGCCTGGGGCATACCTACGATCTTCCATCCACACGTCAGGATTACTCTTGGACAGAGTCAGTGAGGGGCTCTGCTTCACAAGGGCTGGGAATCTGTTCCATGGTGTAGGGAGTCTCTGGGCGATGAACCTGTCCCTCCAGCATGTCCTATTTATGTCCGTGTTGAGGTTTCTGTCAGTTGCTCCCGTGCCCGTGGTTGTTTGGATCCTAGGAGGTGGAACATGTCCATGACACCAAGGTCGGACATGGCCGTGTATGTCAGGCACAGATCACCTCGGAGCAGACGGTATGAGAAGGTATACAGCCGGAGTCCCCTCAGTCGGGCAGCATGTGACATATGTTTCAGCACCTTTATCCCTGTGTTGTGGAACATTTGAGGTCCTTCTGAGTGCTGCAGGTGTCAGGTTAGGTACATTCCAAATGTGGCGTTGTACCCAATCATTGGTCTGATGCGTGAAGAGTACAGGGGTACAATGACCTCCCCTGATGTGGATGTGAATCCCTTCATGACCAGGTGGGCACAGTGGAATGTCTTCCCAACCACATTGGCAATGTGAGTGTCAAGAGAGGTTACCGACAGGTTTGGTACCCATGTCCCTGATCATGTCCACCATGTTTAATGGATTACCACCTATGTGGTAATTCGGGGTGAACATGTCTTTCCCAAAGGGTAGGTCTATACCTTCCCTGGCATGTAGCTTCAGGCCATGGCTCTGGCACCAGTTATCCATTTCTATGAGACCTCAGGTGGATGTCCGTGTCTGATGGGGTGTTGAGTATGGTGGCCGGTTTGCAGTCATCTGCATACCTTGTCTGCCACAATCCCCCTATGTTTGCATGCATGTCGGAAAGTTGAATGCCGAACAGGAGGGGGCCCAGGACTGAGCCCTGTGGGCCACCACTCAGGACCAGCTTGGAGTCTGACATGGCACGAGGAACACTAACCCTGTGGGTTTTGACCTCCATCCGGTTGGCAAACCATCGTGTGACTTATGTCTCTACATCTACGCTGGTGAGCCTTTCTATGATGCCCGCGTGGAGTGTGGTTCGAATGCTGTCGCCAGGTCACGGTAGTCTGTGCAAACCGACGTACTCCCATCAATGGCCTTAGTGACTCCTCCAAACAGGTCGACCAGGTTCGGGAGGCAGGATCTGCCCTTGACTAAGCCGATGTGGGTATGTTCCAGTATGTGTCGTTCCCCAATGTCTTTATTTATGGGCTCCATTATGGACCCCTCCATAGCTTTGCAGACAAGGCTTGTCAAGCTTATAGGGCAGGGATGTACAGAGTCCATAGGAGCACTTACCTTGGTGGAGTGGGACCACAGTTGCCGTATGCCATCCATCGGGTATGTAGCCTGTAGTAAGGCTAAGATTAAACAGCAGCCTTATGTGCGGGGTGAGGCCCTCATTGAGGTTGTGTAGCACACAGCCAGGGACACCATCTGGTCCCATTGATGCTGTGTTCACTGCTTTACAGATATCAGCTCTCACCTGGGCATTCGAGATGTTTGGGAGGCTAGACTCTGGTGGGATAGATACGTCCCCTCTTGGGGAGGGTAGATGTATGCACGGAACCTGTCTGCCAGTTTGTTGGCAATGTCTGTGGGTTCAGTGATCATTGTACCATTCTGGACTAATTCCGAGCATAACTGTGTGCTTCCACCCATGTTCCTACCATAGCTAAGGAAGGCCTTATGGTTGTCTTATGTGTCCTTTGCAAGTCCAGTCCCACAGATGGCCTTGGATGATTGTATGAGTGATCATATGTTAACGCCAGTATTAATCAGTGATGCCTTCCCTGGTAGTGATATTGCTCTGTCATGTAGTAGCTTTCACCTCTTGTTGTACAGTTTGTTAATGGCTGGGGTCCACCAGACCATGTGCCTGCCTTTGGTGGACAAGGTCCTGATGTTATCAGGGATCGCTTGATCCAGACATTCCTGGGGGTGCTCATAGAAGGCATTTGTAAGGGTTTCAGCAGCGTGGCCTGTGTTTACCACTGGCATGGAGGCCTTGTAGGGTACCACACCAGTCGTATAACGTGTGGGGTTCGCTGTGGAGAGGTCTTCACTGTGGTCTCCCTTGCCAGTGTTGGGTGCAGGATGCGGATCTCCAGTGAGTTCACTATATGGTCTGACCTCACCATTGAGGGATGTACATCCTGTGTGGAGCATGTCGTCCCCATGTGTGATGATCAGGACTAGTATAGTTCCTCCCCTTGTGGGTATGGTGCATGGTTGTTCCACAGCATTCGGGTGTCTGAACACCTGGAACCTTTGGTGTAGGGTGTTGTGTCCTGGGTAATGTTCCCGGTCTATGTATGGGTGGTTGATGTCACCCAATATGATGGTGTTGTGAGAGCATTCATACTCCCCAGTGTCTTTAGGAAGGCTGTGCGGGTATCCTGGGTTTGGGAGGGTGGTCTGTAGCATGCAACAAACTGTAGGGCAGTCCTACCCATGGTTAATTGCACCTGGATGGTCCCCGCTGCTACGTGCATTTCTGCCAACCTGGAGGTGTGGGTATCCTTCATGGAAATGGAGACTCCCCCTCCTTCTGTGTTCGGTCCGGGTTATGGTCCTGAACGTGATATGAGGTATGACCTGATAGTGCTGGGGTGCTCTCAGGAGCCCTGAACAATGTTTCAGTCACAGCACTGACATCGATGTCCTCCATACTGAGGAGGGCATTTGAGGGCATGCAGCTTGGGCGTAGACTACTGGCACTGAGCAGTATTACCCTTTCTTTTCTCCAGGTTTGTAGTCTAGGGTGGTAGGTTTATCATTCCAGCCTTGCCTGCAGTGGGCACTGTGGGGGTGGCAGGAGCCTTAGCCAAACTCTTGAAGACCAGGGGCGACAGGTGTGAGCCATCCCTTGTGAAGGGGCGTGGCGTGCCAAGCATGTCATCCCAGGCAAGAGGAATTTGGATCCCCTCAGACTGACACCGGTAACCAGGCACATTATCAAGGGTGATCATTTGGAGCCAGTATAGTGGCATCATACTTGATGAGGGTGGGATACTGCCCAGGGTCAGGGACATGCTGGCCTGGGCTACACAATCTGAGAGCCCCTCTATGTCTCCTTTCATGTATCCCAGGGTGGTATGTCTCCGGTCGTTGACACCAGCATGGACAATGACCGTGTCATACTTGTACATGCTGCGGAGTGACCTGAGTGCGTGTGTTATGTGGTGGATTCCAGCACCCAACAGGCAGCCTACTGTGATCATTCCCTTGTTCAGTCTGGTGGGTGGGACGTCGGTGTGTCTGACTGTGGCGTCACCCATTACAAGTGTGTCTGGCATTGTGTGTGGCCTTTGGGGCTGTGACTGTTTAGCACACTGACGTTGAGAACTATGTGTTGCATGTCCTATGTCTTGTGGAGGCAGTTGCTTGGGTGTCTGCTTCAGAGGCCTCGTTAGGTTCGTTACATGTTTTAACAGTGCCTCCAAGTATGTCTTAGTGTGTTCATGTGTTTGTTTAGCATTTGTGATAGTTACATGTGACACTGGGCTTGTGGTGTGCATGGTGTCCTTCCCCTCCCATTTGGTCTTGCCGGTCATGGTTTGAGAGAGCTCAGCCCCCTGTCTGGCTATATAGTTGCATCTCTCACATGTATTATGTTTAGTGGGGGAGGTGCGGCTTGTCTGTGTCCATGAGGCACCTGTAACATTGCCCAGGATGCCCAGATTCACCATCTGAACAGGAGAGGTCGGTAGCAATCGACCCTTCGACATGCCAGAGAACGTGAATGCATTTGCTGTGTAACTGGGTCAGAAGGCACCTATAGGGAAGTGGGTACTCAAGGGGATTCTAGGCTAGTGTAGTACTCCATCTAGTATACATGTACTTTACCTATGTAGGAATACTATGGGAGCAGGTAGCGCATTCTGTAAATGCATCATGCTGTAGTGTGTTCATGTAGGTAAGAGTTGGTTCAACTCCCGGCCCTTCCCCATGTGTGTGTGTGAGGTGTGTGTGTGTGTGTTTCCAGATGCCCTTGGTGAGAGTAGTTCCTTTAGTCGCTTCTCAACACATACCTTGGCTATTGGCATCTATTCCTTTATGGATGATGTCACCCGCCTAGAAGTATGCCTCTGACAGCGCTGTGCTCAGTAATCTCGGTAGCGCGTTCTGTAGATGCATCATGCTGTAGTGTGTTCATGTAGGTAGGTGTAGGTTCAACTCCCGGCCCTTCCCCATGTGTGTGTGTGGGGTGTGTGTGTGTGTGTTTACAGCTGCCCCTGTAGAGAGTAGTTATTTTAGATGCTTCGCAACACATACCTTGGCTATCGGCGTCTATTCCTTTACGGATGTTGTCACCCACCTAGAAGTGTGCCTCTGACGGTGCTGTGTTCAGTGGTCCACGTAGCGCGTTCCATACCTGTGTCATACTGTCATACTGTTGTGTGGTTGGGTAGGTGGGGGTAAGGTCAATCCCCATGCCTGCCAGCTGTGTGTGTGTGTCTATGCTCCCAGCCGCATGGGTTCATAGGTTATGGCTTTAGAGTTTCCGCAGAACACTTATATCCTGCCACCATCTCTGTGTTTGTGGATGGTGAGACGCAGCTCGTGGACTGCCTGTGTGCCTGCTGTGGTTGGCGACCTCCGTAGCGTGTTCTCCACGTGCGCCCTGCTGTGGTGTGGTGGGGTGGTGCTGTGTACGTTACACTCCCGGCCTTGCCACATGTGTCCGTCTGTATCTCTCTCGATGTATATATACATACTTATGTTGTGCCCATAGCGCTGCTCTTGCATGGACAGCTGTCTGTCCCATGTATCGCATATTTGCACAGCTGACACATAGAACTGTGGTACGATGCATATCCACTCATTGTCCATGCAACGTCCATATTCCAGCACGCCCTAGAGACATCTGCTGGATATCGTGGCAGACAGCTATCCTTGCTGTACTGGCACTGTACCCGTACACGCCATAAACCTTGTGTATAATTGCCTGTTTATGGTGTGTGTATGTCTATCTGAGCTGTATGCATGGTCGTGTGTGTGTCCCGCTATAGCCGTCTGTGAAGGTGTCGCCACTATGGGTAATCCTTGTAGACCGCTGTTTCATGTGCACTTCAGCACATACCTGCAGACCGTACTACCCCTCCTACGGCAGCGGCCTTAGATCGACCACTGCCCTAGGCGATAGGGCTCCATGGCGCCCACCACCACAACACATGGTGCCTCCATCCTGGTGTACCTACATGACATACCTACTAGAAAAGTGGCCCTGCTAGTGCGGTGCCCTAGGCAGCCGGATTGGCCTATGCCTCTGACGGCTATGAGCACATCACAAGGCATACTTTTACATTCAGTGTTTTACAAAGGCTAGATTTTAATACCAGAGCGGGGGACCTTATCAACTATACTTTAGAATGCGGATTGAGATGGATTATTAGGTGGAGAGTTGACCACACACCAGGGCTGAATGATGAAGCACAGATTAAGCCTCTTTTGAGAAGCAGGTGGCTTAAACCCAAATAACAGGAATGTAGTTTAGGTACAGCTATACATTTAACACCCATTAGTCCACTCTTTCAGTTGTTTACCACTGTATTACATTGATATAATATACATATTTTCTATATATATATTGTTAGATTTTTGATTGATGAGTATTAGGCATAGTACAATATCATATAATACATGTTTTAATAGGATGTTTTTGAAGATGTTAATATATGTGTGTGTAGTTAACATTGCGTCTGCGCTTTATATGCTGGGGTTAATTGTTCATTGTTTGATGAGAAATTGACCAATGAAAGTGTAAGGAGGGATCTTTAAAGCCTGGATGCTTTTATGTTATGTGTAAGTCTGACGGAGCCTATGGGTGAAAGCGCTTACTTGTCTATAAAGGAACCTTTTTATACCATTTGGGCACTGTCCTGGACAATTTCTATGTTGACTGTTTCATCTACCTATGTGTTTTTGGATTGTGTGCCATAAGGTGCCAGCGGTTATTTTATGTTGATTAGGTGTATTCCATGGTCAATTGACATTAATCATATTAATTCATTAAAGGATCTTCTTTATAAGTGGGAACGCCATAGTTTAACCATCCTATGACCTTCCTAGTTGAAGTTGTTAGTGTGCCATTAGTATGTGTTCCACAGGTCGCCCATTTGTTCTGCATTATGGAAGCGAGTGATCCCCATTTTGGTGATGGCAGATTGAGAGCTGTGTACGCTGGTATTCGCACGGCGGTCTGACTTTGTATGGGGAATGTCTAATGTAGCCCCTATCTGTATTTCCTGTGCTATGCCTTACTGCAGCTGTGTAATTCCACCAGGTTTCCAGTTATGGGTGCCATCTTGGTCGTACGCTTGTCCATCCATGGGAATTGCCTACTGGACACTGATATAGGGCTGTACACTTTTCACACCTGCTTTTAGCATTATCCGGTGGATGCTTTGCATCATTAGTGGGGAGTAAGGCATGTGCTATACCCACATCCCTCCCACGGGGCGGGACAACGGATTATCTGCCAAACAACACCGAGCCCCATTTCTGCATACCCAGGATCCCATGGCTGCAACCCTCGATGGTACACATTACACATCCTTCATGTGTGCAGGACTGGGATGTGGAAGCACTTCTATGGACTTGACAATCTGGGGATTTCTGTTCATATGTCCTGCATTTCATGGACACTTGTCATCAACCATAAACACGCTGGTGGTGCATATGTCTAGCTGTGCCGTAGTCACGGCTGTCATTTCTTCTGGGTCGATCGCAGCTGGTTGATATTGCGAACGGATCAATTTTTGGAGTCCTACAATGGACACCAATGTGCATATGTAAAGTGTAGAACTTGTTGGACTGTCACCATCTGGCCAGTGGTTTTGACTGCTGCTGTATGTTCCCCAATCGCGGATGTCTGTTTGACTACCCATATTATGTATTACTTGGCCTATCTATATCCATGTGCCAGTAAGCGGACATACAGCAAACCTTGAGTCCTGGTCATCTTCATAAAAGACATTTTTGAACATAAACCATGCCAAGACAGATGATGACAAAAACGATACACTCCACAGTCAAAAGATACTGAGCTCTTTCACCCACTAACATGGGGCATCGTCGGAGTATGAAATACATTAGATAGTCGTCCCTTATATACTTCCTTCAGAGTCAGTTTAAAGTCAACTAATTAATAAACTTGCTCATAGTTAAGTGGACAGTGCTCCAAGTCTTGATGATAAAGTGACATATACAAATCAGTGTTGCATACATTACTTAATGGAAACAATAATACAACAACAATGTGTTAATATAAATACAATATTGGTCAATACAATCAGTATATTGAAACATAGTTGATAATTGTTGTGAGTAAACCTTAGAATGTAGTGTGTTGATAATGATATTGTATATCAATGTGTATAATTGTTGCATTAAGATTCCAAATCATGGAATAAATAAGTACAATTAAATGCATATTTTGTATAAATATGAATGTAAATAAGAGTCACAATGTTAAATATGAATATGACTGTATTATAACTATATCAATATGATATGGACTAAACTGTAGTTGTTTACATCTTGTTTTCAAGTGACAAATCTATGTCCATGCGTCATATATACGGGCCATCGGACTGCTGTGTGTAGATATATACATGTGAACCCCTCGTTTCATACCTTGCTTTGTTACTGTCTGTGGATTACCTGTGTACACATCAATTACCATGCCATACCTTTCCACTGTACAGGTTCTGGCATGGTGTACGGCTGGTTGGCCCTTAATCTTGCTGTGTGTTACATTGACCTGTGTCTATCTGGCAATTCGCTGGCGTGTCATGTGAGACCTTCTTGCTTCTATAGGGACCTGATCCCATAATTGTGACGTGCTTCCACTGGCCATATATTTCTCTGTCGTCTGGGATCTGTGTGTAACCAGTCCTTTCAGGACACTTTCTATTGTTGTTCTTTTTGGTTACATATATGAGTACTTTGGTATGTTGTGCTATTATTGTGTGTGGAGCATTTCTCCACGGGCCTCTGCTGACACTGGACATATATCCAGCTAGCCTAGCCCGGTCAACAAGTGTGAGCCAACTGAACACATTTCGTACGGGGGCACCTTCTGACAAGTGGGTCGGGTTACAGATGCATAACCGTCGTCAATCCATACTACTAACACACACGTTATTCTATCCACATTCTATGTTTGTCTTATCACATAACGTGTGTTTCTCACTATTTCTAACGGTACTTTACATGGCATTGCCCGATTCCATACTTTCAGAGGCTGACAGTTTTGAGACATGTATGATTGACGTGGAGGACACAACCTTAACATTCATTGCTGTGAGTGGATCACACACGCACACGCGCACTTGCATTTCCTAATTGTGGGTTACGCGCAGGCGCACATGCATATCCGTATTCTGGTTACATATGTTTACTGGGTCTGTGTGGTTACGTGGTCTGTGTTAGTTGTGACTGTTCCGGTAACATATCTCTGATCTGGTTGACGGACGTGTGCGGAACGCACTTTCACCTTTACACATGTAACAGTCTTTGCGGCATGGACGCATTACGTACACATTCACATTTATATGTTCTATAGTCATAATTCAAACGGGACTGCATTCACGTTTGCCGGTTACTGTGACCACTACACGTTAGCTGTTCGGTCTCATTTATATGCATACCCATGGTACTTAGCTAAATTTACACCCCCCCCGCACTCACGTACGTCACAGGCATCCATTCTCCTGCTGGGAAAGGTGCGGTACTACATGTTAAACATTCCTTATTCCCTCACACTCATGGCCCAGGATGCATATGTCGTGACCGCAGGGATATTCAGATCACAGGGGCTTATATCCCCTACGCATACAGGCCTTCGATTGTCAGGGTGTTCCTGTGGTGCTTTGGGTTTGGTCTTGTCCGCCTAGTGTACGGAACTGCCCTGACCGTGTACGAATGTCAGACGAGTCACATGGGCATGGTTTGTCCGTGTCTATGATACCATATCCCCCCCCCATTATTCCTAACCGTGTGCGCTGATTGGCCGGCATGCCCGTTGTAGATCTTGTTATAGTAATTGCACATGGTCTGGTCGAACGGACCTATTTCCATTACTAAACCTCGGTATTTATAACCTGTCTCGCTATATTACATGGGTTTAACATTGCGTGACGGCTTTCACTGAGCCACGGACATGTCCGTTGCTTAGTTTGGGGCAGTCCTGCTCTGCTACACACATTTAACATGGCGGAACAGGTTGTACAGCTCAGCAACGGGGACATCGGGCTCTCTGTTGCTGTTTAGTATTGAATCGCTATGTTGACTTTATTTCACATAGCGAGACAGTGTCGACATTGGTAACGGACATCTTGCGCAGTACGTCCGCACCGCCGCGGGTGCCTTATGTCTGCTTTGGGCGGCGGACAGGCAATATGCTGTGCCATTATGTCTGGGAATATATGGTTTCTTTCCATAGATGATATGGCATACTAGCAATGACCCGCGTCTGGGTGTGGGTACTGCTGTAAGAGTGGCCTTAGGTCAAGTGGTGCCCTAGGCAAAAGGACTCCATGGTGCCCCCACCACATCACCCGCTACCCCCATCCTGGTCTACCTACACCAAATAAAGGCTGGAAAGGTGCCCCTAGTAGAGCGGCGCCCTAGGTGGCTGCCTAGTTGGCCTATGCCTAAGGCCGGCTATGTGTGTGGTCCCTCGGGCGTCGGCCTCGGGAATGCACCACGTCTGCTGTGGGTATATCTAGCATCACCCACATCCAGGCGTGGTTTATTGCTATGATGTTCCATGTGTACGGACACGTGTGTTTGGACAACATACAATAGCTTCTGCTATTGGCATACAATGCTGTGGGTGGTGCCGGTTACCATACATATGCCTTTCTCAAAAGCCGACTTCACACTTCTAAACACTAGTGTGGTCTCCTTTAAGGCCCATGAGCCAGTGGTAAACATTACTCAAACCGCTGAATCACTTACATATGCCTTCTACCAGCACCTACAGGACTGCATGGATCAGGCAATCCCATACAAAACTGAGACTCTTTGTACCAAAGCCAAGCATCCAGTCTGGTGGACCCCAGCCATAAACAAGCTCTACAACGAAAGGAGGTAGCTACTACAAGATAGAGTGGAATCCTTGTAAGGTAAGACACCCTTATATGTGAAAAACTACAAGCTCTCATGAAATTATCCAGGGCAAATTCGACAGATAAATCACCAAGGACTCGACAGACAATCATAAGGCCTTCTTTAGCTATGTTGGACACCTGGGAGGACACTCCCAGATATGCTCAGACTGGGTTCAGGATGATGTGAAGATTACTGAACCTACACACATTGCCAACATACTGGCTGACAGGTTCGGTGCAAACTTCTCCCCCCCCCCCCACATGGAGAGATATCTGTACCAGAGGATTGTGGCCCCCGGAACATCTGTAACGCACAGGTGGGAAATGCTCTCTCCAAGGCAGTAAACACAGCATCCATGGGACCAGATGGTGTCCCAGCTGTGTACTCCATGAACTCAATGAGGAATTAAACCCACAGTTAGGACAGCTGTTTAATCTTAGCCTCACCTCAGGTAACGTACCCAAGTAGTGGCGCAAGGCGACTGTAGTCCCACTTCACAAGAGCGGTGCCTCCACTGACCCTGGTAATTACCGTCCCATTAGCTTGACAAGCCTTATCTGCAAAGCCATGGAGAAGGATAATAATGGAACTCATAGATAAAGACATAGGGGACTTGCATACTTTGGATCCAACCCAGTTTGGCTTGGTCAAAGGCAAATCATGCCTTTTAAACTTGGTTGACTTTTTAGGAACAGTCACCAAGGCCATTGATGAGGGTCAAGCAGTCCATACAGCCTACCTCAACCTGGAAAAGGCCTTCGACACAATACCCCCCTCAGATATCATTGATAAACTCATCGGCTTGAATGTAAACCCATACATTGCAAGATGGGTTGCAAACTGGCTAGGTGACAGAACCCACATGGTCATAGTTGCTGGCACCATGTCAGACTCACAGCCGGTCACAGGTGGTGTCCCACGGGGCTCAGTCCTGGGTCCACTCTTTTTCAGCATCTACATTTCCAAAGTACAAGCAAACACAGGGGGGTTATGGCTGACAATGTTTGCAGATGACTGCGAACTGGGTGACATAGTCGGACACACATCTGACACAGATATACTTCAGAAGGGCCTCACAGATACGGATATCTGGTGCCAGAGACATGGCCTACAGCTAAATGCCGGGAAATGCATAGTCATACCCTTCGGGAAGAACAAGGTTACCCCTAGCTACCATATAGGTGGCAATCCACTGAGCACAGAGGGAGTTACCAGGGATCTGGGGACCCAGGTTTTCAGTTACCGTTCGTTCGACACACACGTTGCTAACGTAGTTAGGTAGACCTTCTACATTGCCCACCTGATCATGCAGGGATTCACATCTAGATCAGGGGAGGTCATCGTCCCCTTGTACTCATCAATCATTAGACCTATGATTGAGTACAATGCCCCATTCGGAATGTATCTGACCTGATACCTGCAGCAGCTGGAAAGGCCCCAACAGTTCATCGACAAACGGATGCAGGGTCTCAGGAATATGTGTTATGCTGCCTGACTCGACTGAAAGGACTCCTGCTCTATTCAGTCGCATACCACTTGCTCAGAGGTGACCTGTGCCTGACATACAAGGCCATGTCAAACCCAGATTTGATGACTATGCTTCACCTAAAGAATCTAGATCCCTCAGAAACACAAGGGCAGGTGACGTAAACCTTGACATGGTCATTAATAGAATGTGCTGGAGGGACAGATTCATCACCCAGACACTCACTATGCTGTGGAACAACATCCCAGTACATGTGAGGCAGAGCACCTCGCTGGCCTTGTTCGAGGGGAATCTTGACCAATGGATGGGAGATTGCAGATATACCCCAGGGATTACTTCAGTGTCACTGCTTGACAGAGGTACAGCAATATAATAGGCATAGTTTTCTTCAAACTGAAGGGGTGGCAAAGGCAACATAACTATGGGCTAGGCTTATAGCTGCCCTTGGGCGGATAGCCTACTATGAACCTATGTTCATAGTTTGTCCCATTCACACTTGTCTATCCCCTGTCTTCATTCATATGTGGATATTTCTGTGGCACATGATTGAACTATGTATTACCTGCAGGTATGCTGTGTACAGTGCACATATGTCACTGTTGATTATAGTGTATCTGTGTACCTACCTCTGTGATACTGAGGACTACCACACATCCTTCACAGCATTACATGCATATGTCCATACTATTATTCGTTGGCCTGTGGGGGGTTGTCAGGGCAACGGTTACACGTGTCCCTGTTTGTGCACGCATCATGGTGGTCTTTGACCGGCCTCCGTTGCTATCGTGGGATGGACGGTGGTGTTGGTGTGTGTTTGGGTTGTGTTTCCACTGCCGATACATCTGTGGGGGGTGGGGTTGGCACATGTTCCTCTTTGCAGGGAGCCCCATCCTGGACATTTGTGTCATGCGTCAACACTTGGCACATGCCATATGTCCTGTGATATTCCCACAGTCGTGTATGCCTTCCTGCATTACTACTGCGTGTTACTGGCAGTTTGTATCTGGTACGCATGGCTATTATGTTGGATAGCTTAGCCTATTCCCATGATATGACATACCCGTTCATCCAGGCATATACATGTTATTCCATCCTTTGCATTGGCCGTGGGTGTTTGGCCATCCGGCACCACTATTCTCTACGTGTGATGTCCCACCTTCACCTTCTGTGCATGTGGCACCCTGTTGGGGTGTCCTGCTTGGTGGGCAGATGTTCCGCCCTATGTGTTGTGTTTGACATGTCTGCATAGCTAATCATCAGTACGGTGGCTGAACATACTGCTTTGTCCAGATGTGTACAGTTATGGACACCGTGGCGTGTGAATGCCTATGGGGTTTTGACAGGTCCATACCACATGCGGGATGTACACATTCTGCCGACACATTCACATGCAGCCATTTGGATATCAGTACCTGAGGTGGGATGTTGACATGTGGGGTACATATTTGCCCGCGTGGCACTGCCTAGGACAATACTTCATACTACATTTGAGGTATACCCACTGTGTGTAGGTGTGCAGCTGCGCAAGGCTGCTAGCTGGGTTGGGTGCATGGTCGTACATGGGTGCGGGTTACGTGCTATGACGGGGCTGTTGTGTATTACATTTGCATGCATGGGTTCTGCTTCTGGATATTACGTTTCAGCATACGCCGTCCTATGTGTATGCGACGGGCACATTGCTGGGTGTAGTACATGTTGCTATGCACATGTTTGTCTGTGTTTAGGGTATCTGGTTTCCTTCTGGTTGTTATATAGACACGGCTGCCCGGCTGTGTACTCTCACTACTGCTGGTGACCATGCCCATGGGGCTACTTGTGTGTAGGTGCGGCGCGCTGACATGCTGCGGTACACCTTCACTGGGTATGCCCACTGACAGTGCATTGCGTGATGGACATGGTATTATTCGTATCCTTTGTTCCTTGGACGGGTACAATTTGGACTTCGTGGGTTAATGTTTGGTTCTCCGTTTTGTGTGAATGGGTACTATGTTGCATACTCTGCGTACATTTCATTATCCACGGACACTGGCTGGTGCGGTTACTATTGCAGGCAGCCTGTGACAGTCAGCACTTTAGGTTGCTCCTCGCCTGCCGGCTTGGCCACGCCTACGGGCGCATCCTACTTGGGCTCGCGCACGTGCCGTCTGCACGTGTTTGTGGTTGCGGCGCGCACTCATTACTATGCATGTGGCACTGCTACGCCGATTATACACTGCACTGCCGGCGCAAGCCTTACACCGGCCTTGCGCCGAGCTTCATGAATCCGGGGGAATGTATAAAAAATTGACGTTAGGTGACTTCTCTGTTGGGAAGACTTTGCACATGCATATGTGTATATGTATATGTGTTTGTGGTACATGTAAGCATGTGGTGTATGTTCTGAAAATCAGATAAGTAAGAATTATCTATTAGTAGTTGCATATTATTTTTTCTGGGCAAATCTCAATATTTATTTATTGATTTGTTTCTTTTTATTTATTTATTTCCTTACTCACTTACATGTGTCAGTCAGACAGGAAAATTGGTCATTTGACTCTTTTTGGCTACTACCCAAGCTAATTTAGAGCATAGTCATATAAACAAATGGTAAAGCAGATATATGCAACAGAACATGTGTGTCTATTGTTGTTATTATACTAATATACAGAGGATTACAGACATTTGTACAGATATATTATTGTGCAGCAGTATGACTGGTACATGCATTATAGAACAAACCCAGCTGTATAGTATGCTAGACACCAAACCATACCATATAACAGAAAACAACAATATCTGTATGTACATATTATGCATCCATACATCTTAACTGTGCAGATTTTCGCAGATTGTCCGGATTTTTACCTCATATTTTTGGTCTGTATTTCATAAGATTGTTGTTTTCTGGCAAATTATTAAAGACTGAAGTTAGAAAATAATGACAAATATTTGAATTTCAGACTTCATATCCTTTCAAAAACTAATGCCTAATGCATGACCTGTTATTCTATCAGCTTCTAAGTTTGTAATAGCAATACTTAAAAATTGTCCCTTTTTTGGGCCATTGCCCCATTTTTATTTATTTAAAATTTGTTTGCAGGGAAAGTCTGACTTAGAGCAAAGCCAATTTTTAGCAGCGGTCCGGGGGGAAATGCTCCAGATACATGTGCTTGTAATGTGGGAGGAAACCGGAGCACCTGGAGAAAACCCACATGAACCCATGGAGGACATGCAGACTTCGCACAGAAGGCATTCCAGCCAAGAATTGAACCAGACAACCTCTTGCAGTGAGACAACAATGCTACTGCTACACCACAGTACTGCCCATATGACTTTAATCCAGATTTCTTGCTGTAAGAGGTTGCAAAGTATATATGCATCAATACACAGTTTCTGAAGATACAGTTGTGTTATATTTATGAACTACGAAACTATGAATACAGAGATATTAAAAACATGTTACTATATGTATTCTAATTTATAAATCAAGAAATTTGGAGAATCATGCATATATATACAACTTGCTGAATGTTTTCCAAATGGAAAACGTTGGTGATTAAATTTCCTTATATACAAGCAGAATTCTAGGG
The DNA here is from genome assembly GCF_019279795.1 of Protopterus annectens. Lineage (NCBI taxonomy): Eukaryota > Metazoa > Chordata > Ceratodontiformes > Protopteridae > Protopterus > Protopterus annectens. Next base: position 1,175,894,389 of record NC_056729.1, on the reverse strand, counting down.
ATCTTACATTCATACTATGCTGGTTCATGACAATCAACTAGCAGGAAATGGCAGTTTCTAAGTTTAGCCATATCCCTAAAACACTTGCAATAATGTTCATCAAATAGGTTTTTAGTTTAGATCTGTGTGTTTGCAATGTTTCTTGTGCACATTTGTTCGGGAATTTGGTTTCATGAAGTAGGTACTAATTTAAAAGCTTTTTCCTCTTATAGCCTGGTGGTAACCTAACTAACAAGCTACAATCCTCACTTAAGTCAAAAATCTCCTTCTGCTATAAATAAGATCACCAAGGCTGCCACTAGCCACAAATCTTCTACCTATCACTGTATTGCCCTTCACAAACTAAATTGGTTAGAGCTACCCAATTATCTCACCTACATTCAACTCACTTATGTTCACAAACTCATTTTTTGCCCCTCCCTCCCTATCCTCTTCCTTTAAAATGCACCTTCCAGAAAGATCCTTAAGATCCAACAATCAAAACTTGATAGAATTGCATAAACCCACCCACCCCCCCTGGCAAAAATCTACTATCCTTTGCCCTTGCTTGGCAGTGGAACTCCCTACCACCACCCATCCGTACCATCTCTAGTCACTCTTCCTTCAAGACCTCACTCCACTTACATCTAACATCTCTCTGGGAAAGCTCCTGCTCCCATCCTACATAATCTCTTCTCCTCTCTATACCTCCGTTATCTCATATACTTCAAACTCCTGTTTCTTTCCCTTGTAAAGTAGTAGCAAACATTTACAAAAATTCTCAATTTTCTTAATTTTGTTTGCATCTTTGAATACTGTGATTTTCTTTGTACTTCTGTATTTAATGTGATACAATTACATGATTATAACTTTTTTTATTATTATGGAGCTTTTCTCCCCAGGACTCCATTGAAAATGGGTTCTTCTTGGCCCAATGGACCATCCTGGCAAACAAACTGCAAATAAAATAAAATAAAATAAATAAATAAGACTGACAGTCACTCTTGCTCCTCAAAAAGTACAGAATGTTTCTGATCCCAACCCTATTAAGTAGAGGTGACACTATTGTAGGTTTTAATATTTTGTAATACATACCCCGGGATTCACTAATCTTCCGTGCAGGAATAAGTTATTCCTGCATGGAAGTGATCATTTAAGGGCAGCACGGCAGCGAGCCATGCATAGTAATGAAGGTGCTCTGCCTCTGCTCCTAAATGGACATGGAGTATGGACAAGTGCAGGGGGGGGTGTCTGAGAGCAGCGCTCTCACAATACACACACCCCTGCACTCAAGAAGTGCCGCTTGGCAATTACAATGAGCGAGAATGCTCATAGGAGGCTGCATACCTCCCAACTGTACAAATCATTGCAGAATGTCCAGATTTGTCACCCATACAGCACCCCATTTGTCCTGACAAATCACTGGGATGATCTCAGGATTGAAGTCGGTAAATAATGGCATACATTTCAGTGTCAGACTTCAAATCCGTCAGAAAACGTATAATAAAACAAACATGTTACACTAGCAACTTCCCCAGGTTTATAAGAGCAATAATTAAAATATGTCCGTAGTTGGACTTCATGTTGTCAAGCTTTGTCCAGATAATGTGCATGAAGAGGTTGAGAGGTATGGGGGGGTTGCTAGGATGTCTGCCAAATATGCAGATGCACGCAGGAATCCACAGCAATAAGTGAAACCTGTCCCTTCCTAGAGAAAATAGCAGTAGAGAACTTTTTTTATCAGATTAAATTTAACCGTAGGTGTGTGGGTTTGCCCATTGCTTAGCTACGCATACTGTAGCTGAAATAGCATAAGAAGATAAATAGCAAGATACATTCAATTGAAGCAATACTGGAACACTGTAGTGGCCAGAGCGTTCGTTTTGTGAGCAATCGTTCCTGGTTCGATTCTGACGTAAATTCCATTTTCCATGTGAAATCACTTTATGAACAGTTTTTTGCTGTATAACCTACTAAATAACATATATTTGTGAACTGGAGTACTGCATTAAGTGCAGATGTGAGGTGTCATTGTAATAATGTTGTAAAATCCACAGATAAACACAAGTGTCCCATACAGTATACCTACACATGAATCAGGGATACTAAATGAAGGTATAATGTGTAATGAATGATAAATCCATAGTGTCCAAATCTATCACTTCCCCCAAGACCCATGTTTCATTTCTGTCTAAATTAGTGCAGGGGTAAGCGGGAGTAAGCAGTTTTAAGCAGTAAAAACTTTATTTTATTATTGTTGGCGTATACTCTTGCCTTTGTTGTTTTTTGAGTTTGTTTGTGTTTTAGGTTTTTACAGTTTTAAGCAGTAGTAAGCAGGTTTAAGCCCGTTTGCATGGGGGAAAACAATGTGCACACAGGTTAAGCAATTTTGAAACTAACTCTCTGTAAGCATATTTAACCAGAAGTTAGCATTGCTTACCATTGTGCAAACCCACGGAAACCCGCTTACAACTGCTTAGAAGTGCCTTAACCGCTCTGTATCCAACAGCCGCTGTTCTGCCCAGCAACAAAATAAACAGTCCTTGCAGGTCCTGAACCCAGGCCCTGTACACTATAGTCACAGCAGTTAACCAGTAAGCCATCACAGCAGTACATAAAATTGAGGTATCCTCAAACAGATCCTCAGTATAGCAAAATCACAATTTACATGTGAAAGGAATCTATATAAAGTTTTATGTTGTATAACCTACTACATAACATAAATATGTAAACTGGAGTACTGCATTAAGTCCAGATGTGAGGTGTCATTGTAATAAAGTGGTGAAATCCCCCAATAAACACAAGGACCCCATACAGTGTACGTACACATGAATCACGGATACTAAACAAATATTTAACATGTAATTAATGATAAATCAATGCCAAACAGCAGTGTGCAAATTTAAAAATAAGCAATGCTAAACATTGCACACCCCTGCTTACTAGGTGTAAGCAATGTGTAGGCCAGCTAAATTAATCTGTTCATTGGTATACCCCTTTAAGCAATGCCAACCTTAGGTAAGCAGGTTTGCCCATAGCTTAGCATTTTCAATACCTTCCAATCACGGCAAAGTATGGGAAATCAGCCCTATTTAAACCCCACAGGCAGGAATACATCTCATCACTAGTTGCAGCTTCCTCCTGTAGGCAATATGGCCAGCGTGGGAGACGGACCACGCTTCTGGGCGCAGTGCTGGGACATCCAGGAGTTCAAAGTCATGGCAGGACTCCTTGTTAATGACCATGAACAGAGACTGCTGCAGGGCCAGTACCAGGCTTCCCAATATAAAGTGGAAGCCTGGGACTGTCTCGACTGTGACCTCACCAGTGCCACTGGCATCCCTCGAACTGGTGAGCAGGTCAGGCATCACTATGCCTACCTGAAACAGAGGAAGAGGGAGCACTGGGTCAGTGGATCCAAGAAATTAGGCAGTTGGGTGATGTCTCAGCCATTTGTAAGCACTCATCCTACTACCCATTTAATACTTGCCAGCTCATGTATATTACGGATATGTATGGCTAAATATTCCTCTTATGTGTTTGACAGTGGCAGATGAGCGGGCTGTGAATCAGGAAGCCCATGCCTGTAGGCTGCAAAGGCTGCATCGTGAGGCAGGTTAGTAATAATCTTGCATGTACTGTCATAAGAAATAAATCTAAAAGTAGTAGAAAGTTAATTGCGAGTATAAAATCTGTATTGTGTATGGCATGTACTGAATAAACCGGACAATATGGCAGGAAGAGTCTCATATAGTTTGTATGTAAATAAAAGGGTAACAGCCTGGCAATAAAGGCCTAACTCCTGGACTGCTTGTGTTTACTCTGGTATCACATGGTAATCTAGTGTTGCAATCTCTTAATAATACTGTTGTATTAAGCACTGTTACCCACACTGTGCTACATAAATAAAATGTGTAGGAATGTATGTATATGACTGTTGTAATCACAAGATCATATTGTGCAACTGAGAGAGACTTAGAAAACAGTGAAAAAATAGACAATCTAATCCAAATAGCACACTCAACTGAGACATGAAGTGTTATATTTTTAGCACACACAGTCATGGTTTGAATCTTGGGAGTGGTAGTAAGCTGTATGCAGAATCATACCCCACAACTGTACAGATATTGTCAGAAAGTCCAGATAATTGGCATAATTCCCCTGCCTGTCACCATGTTCCCCTGGCAAATCAGTGGGATGATCCCAGATGTTTAGGCAGCAAATAATGACATACAACTTATTGTCAGACATCATAACTGTCAGAAATATATCTATAAGAACAAACCTGTCAGTCTAGCAACTCACCAAATTGTTATGAGTGTAATATACAAATTATGTCCCATCTCCACCCCCATGTTGTAAAGCTATGACCAGAGTGTGTGCAGTAACAGAGTGAGACGTATGTGCATAATGATAATAATGTGGAATCTGGTAATATATGTGGCAACATTCAGGTAGTGTTAACAAACATTCCCCCGACAGGTCTGTCAGATATGAAAACATGTGCTTAGAAATAAAAGATCAAACTCCTGGACTGGTACTGTTTAGTCTGGTATTGGATGGCAGTGTTAGTGTTGCAGTTTCACTGAATAATAAGGTATTACTCATCATGGTCATCAACATTGTGCTACATAATAAAACTGTCTAGTGCTGTAATTACAAGGTCAGATTATAAAACCACGGTAGGCTTATAGACAGAAATCAGAGAAGAGATACACAGCAATATTTATATAGCACACTCAACTGTGATGCACACTGTTTTATTTTTAGCAGACACAGCTATGGTTCGAATTCTGGGAGTGGTAGTAAGCTGTATGCAGAATCATACCCCTCAACTGTACAGATTTGTCCAGAATGTCCAGATAATTGGCCCATAACTGCTGCCTGTTACCCTGTCCCCCTGGCATATCAGTGTGATGATCTCTGACATTTAGGCAGCATTTAATGTCAGACCTGTAAATATTTGGAAAATGCATATGAAAACAAATCTGTCATTGTAGCAACTCACCATAGGTTTATGAGGGCAATAGTCAAAATATGTCCCAGTGTCACCTGCATGTTGTCAAGACATGCCCAGAGTGTGTGCAATAAGAGATGGAGAGGTATGTGCATAACATCAACCTGGAATCTGGGAATATGCATAGAAACAGTCAGGTAGTGTTAACAAACAATACCTCCACAGGTATACCAGGTAAGAGGTGTATACTGCAGGTAAAACACAGTTCATGTATATAGTTGTCTACAACCATACCACTGTCCAAACTACGGCCATATGGTAGTGTAATAATACCTGTAAGGTACAGACTACAGCACTGACTAAGAAAATAATGAGAACTACAGGGATATACAAGTTGCTAATTGACACCCCCCCCACCATATCTGCAACAATAATCTAAATACACAACTCAGTGGGTATGTGTACAATTAAGTCTATTGTTGGGACATATGTCCTATTGTTTGACAAATATTTAAATTTGTTTCTATGCATGTGCCATGTTGAAATACTCCCACACTAGTGGCATGCTGCCATCAATGCACCTGCATGCTGTTGTAATGGCCACTGTGGTTCCATATATGCATGTGTTCTGTTTGCTATGCAACTGTTTCATATCTGACATTTTGGGTTAATATGAATATCTATGCATGCTATTATACCTAATCCTGGAATGTGTTAACTATTCGTAACCCATATATATTGAAACACCATAGCAATTTTGGGAAGGCCGGTCCCAGCGGACCCACCTCTCCTACCTCATCTGGCCGTAGCACGGGGCACCAGCACATCTGGAGCCCACCCTGAGACCTCCTCATCTGCTGGTCCTGCACTACATTTGGGTGGAACCGCCTCAGGGCATGGGGCTCACCCCCTCCCGGGTGCGGGCATGGACAGGATACTGTCACACATCATCAGGTCCAGGGTCTGGTGCATAGTGAGCACTGCAGAAAGTTTGGAGATCTGCTATGCCAGCTTGAGGGCTGTGTGGTGCATTTAGAGGGTCAGCCTGCCCTTCTTTCCCAGACCCCAGCACAGCCACCTTTGGGGCTGTAAAGGTGCAGTGGTGACTGCCCATGGGTGGGGACCTGAGTCCCACTATTTCCATTAGGGGGCTCATGGGCTTCCAACTTCCAAACACCCCTCCCCATCCAAGGTCTTTACCCCCCACATGTGTCATATACCACCCCTACATGCTGTGTTGTCTGTCTTGTCTGTTATCCTACCCAACCTACCTCCCCAAATATACCTACTATTCCTCCCCAACATCCCACTCTCACCTTAAAAAAAGGCAATCTGTTCCCCCCAAAAATTCTCACCCCATACATAGCTGTCCATTTCACACACATGTCCACTGGACACATGTAATCTGGTCTAATTGGCTTCACAACATATTATTGTTGTCCTCACCCCTCTGTCAGGGGTATGAGTGTCCAAATCTACCTCTAAATCAGTGTTTATGCACAGCTGTTGCTGTAGAAGAAATGGACAGCTAAGGACCTTCCCCTACACCTGTCCTGCACATCCCTAGCTGTTTTCCCTACTGTTTTTTCCTCTTCGTGCCCCTTTTTCACCACTTTCCTATCAATCCCTTTTCTTTTCTTTTAAAGAAATTAGCATGGGGGTAAGTGGGAGTAAGCACTTTTAAGTAGCAGTAAGTGGGTTTAAGCCTGTTTCACAGGGTAAGCAGTGCCTATACAGGATAAGCAATTTAGAATCTAAATGACCGTAAACATATTTAGCCGGAAGTTAGCATTGCTTACCATTGCGCAAACCCAGCCAAATCTGCTTACAACTGCTTAAAAGTGCCTTAATCACTTTGTATCCAATGGCCCTTGTTCTGCGCAGCAACAAAATAATCAGCCTTTGCAAGTCTCAAAGCCATTACCTTGCACACCATAACCAAAGTGATTTGCCACTAAGCCATGTCAGATATACGTAACCCTGATGTTTTAACAAACATATCATCCAGCACAGTCATATAACAGTACAGAAAATGTGTTTATACATGTAAATGTATGTGTGCGCCTCTCTCTCTCTCTCTCTCTATATATATATATATATATATATATATATATATATAATATGAATACACACACACACACACATATATATATATATATATATATATATATAATATGAATACACACACACACACACATATATATATATATATATATATATATATATATATATATATAATATGAATACACACACACACACACATATATATATATATATATATATATATATATATATATATATATATATATATATATATATATACATACATACATGTATACATCTATAGATATATATGTCTACATATATATGTCTAAGTATATATAGCAATATACATATGTAAACAGATATATATATATATATATATATATGTATATGTATATATACACATATATATATATATATATATATATATATATATATATATATATATATATATATCGATATAAAAGAGAATACAACAAATACATATATGACCAAAGACGCTATTAATGGGGGTGAGGGGGCCCAAGATAAGTACCTCTTGCAATTATTGATATCATCCCCTCCTCCCCAGCCAAACAGCTCTGCCTTGCAACACAGTACCAACACTTGCAAGTCCCATACCCAGGACCCTACACAACATAGCCACAAGAAGTTAACAGTAATCCATCCCACCTGTATGATGTCAGTATGGTATCAATAACATATCATGCAGTACAGTCTGGCTACCATAGGGAATGTACAATGTGGAAGCAATAAACATTCCAATGATACATACACACACACACACACATATATGCAGATACATATATATATATATATATATATATATATATATATATATATATATATATATATATATATATATATATGTATATGCACATACACACACATATACATATATTACTATGTATAGATATGAATAGGAAGATACATATTTAGAGGGTGCACAGCATATTGAACAGCCAGTATTCCTACAGTTGCCAACTTTTAAAATGGACAGTGTATTATTATCTCATACAAAAGACAATTATTGCATGAAACATATACCCACAGAGAAGTCAAAGGATATGACACCACACACAGGTTTGCATACATAAGAAATGTTTATTTGTGTACTATTACATGTATATATGCCATGTCATATAGCTGTTAGGTGTTTGAAATACATACTGAGTAATGCAACTCTCAAGCAGATCATTTTATACAGTAATCCGAAAGCATAACACATGTTGCTGAAAGGCCAAGGCATTCAAGTAGTACAACAGTAAAGAAAGACTGACCCAGAGGATAGCAATCAATCAACAGTAAGTAATGCAGATGTAGTTCAGCAGCCTCAAATTACACTCTGCACAAAACCTCTAGGGGAAAAGAATGAAGTTGTCACAATGAGGATGTATCTGTTACATAACAATGCTTAACTTAAAACATCACTATCACACTGACAAACAGAACAGTCTGTATGACAGTAAGCACTAGGCCACCAATATTCCCAAGGTGAAATGTATAAAAATGTACAGCCATATACCTTAAGGTGTCTTACTACTGATATCCCTCACATGTTGTAACAGCCTAGGTTATATATGGTTCATACCCCTCCCCATAGACTGACTTACAGGGGCATATAACAGTATTACATACACTGACCTCTGGCCTGCACAAGGGCACACATGTTTTGTCCAGCTGTAGCCCACATATATATGGACCCTACATCAAAATATGTCTGGGGACCACAACATCATTGGAATGATAAATTCAAAACCAAAACCCACGAAACTGCAGACACCCCAGCAGAAGAAAGCAAATGACAAACAGGTCCAAAGTATGCTACTGAGGTATGGCTCCAGAGTCAAAGACAAAACAAAGTATATAAAAGCTCTCCACAGTACTGCCTTTATTCAAGCACAAGCGCTTTCACACATAGCTTCATCAGGTGCATACAATACAATGAAAAACACACCCTTAAGTACCAACAAAACAGAACACATGACCTTAGCTTATATGTGTTTAAAGACATAACACTCTTATTTAATACAAATTACTATCTAGCAAAACATTTATTAAAACTCATAATACAGTATATATTCAAGTGTATACTGTAATATATAAAAAAACAACTAAAACTACCCATTAAAACGTCTCTTGGACAATATTGGTTTCATGGGAGCAAGTTCATTTAGCCCATGACCAAAATTCACACTCAATAACACTATCCATCTAGCCTCTACCTCTTCAGTTCTAGCTCTGATGTCTCCTCCCCTAATAGTCTCATATAACCTGGACAAGACTTTAAAACAAAAATGGTGGTCATTCCCCATACTACTAACATGCTTCGCTAGGGCATTGGTACTAATGCCTTTCTTAATATGGTAGATATGCTCCCTCATTCTTTCTTTCAAGGTACGGTCTGTCTTTCCAACATAGAAATGATTGCAAACAACGCAATTAGCCAAATACACCACATGGAGGCTCTCACAGGTGGCTTGTACCTTAATGTCAAAAAACTTGCCAGTATCTGGGTGCTTAAAAAACAGGCTGTCATCTATAAACTTACAATATCCACATTTACCACAAGGTTTTGTTCCATAAATAGTTATGTCACTAGAGGGCTCTCTCAACTTACAAAGTCTCCTTTTCAAATTCTTTTTATTCCTAAAGGTGAACTGGGGCTTTGAACCTACAATACCTGAAATAGTTGGAATGATGACAGGAATGGCAGCACAACATAATCGCAGGCCACTACATAACAACTTCTTAGTGCATGTCTAATGGACAAAGCCTGGTATATAAGTGGAGGACAGAGGCCGGAACACAGGGCCATATTTGCAACATTGTTGTTATACACTGAGAAAGTTGCTGGTGTTACAGGATTATTTGCAACATACCCTTAGTCAGGAATATGAAGTCAGAAACACAAATGGATGTAGCCATGTACTGATAGAGCTCGGACAGAATGCCAGTGATATATCTGAGACAAGACCTGTGTGGTGGACAGACAAAACATAACAGGAAATCCTCTGGCCATCATGTGGATAGGCCCACAGTTGAGAGCTATGCAGACAGACTGCATTCTATGCTAAACTAGCATGTACACACAAACCCTGTAACACTAGTGGTATACAATGCATATAACAACACTACTCACACTGTCTGTAAGTCTGGAACCTTATACAAATATGTAGCTGCCTGAGTCTGCAAGTCCTCTTGTACAAGGTATTGCTACCTGTGGTCTGTAACACTGCTGGCCACACACAGGAAGGATGTCCTCCATACAGGAAAGGTAAAGGGACCATGCCCACATGATGTTTATTTATTTATTTATTTATTTAAATTTGTTGACCGGGAGTGTCCGACTGGACGTGGATCCATTTTCAGCAGAGGCCCGGGGAGAAAAGCTCCACAGTAAAATAAACAGACAGTAGTTACATTGGATTACATAGTGATTAACAATTTAACATAGAAATTACTTACAACATATTTACAGATGAAGAACATAGTACATCAGTAGACAACTAGAATCTTTATCTGTGAAGTACATAACAGGCATTAACAAATGTAACAATGAGAAGTTCCAGCTGTATAATAAGTACTAGGCTTATGAGCATCTGAGCTTGCTATCATCAAGGTAGTTAGTGGAGGTGAAAGAAAGGTAGTAGTTGGATGGGGTGGATGATATTAGAGTGGGAGTTGCAAGAGCATAGCCAGCATGTTTTTAGGTGCGCTTTTAATAAAGTTTTGAAGTTGGTGCATGATGGTACGGAGGTAATTGTGGGTGGGAATGAGTTCCATAATTTGGCTATGGCGCAAGAGAATAGTGCTTTACCAGCAGAGTTATTGGCTTTAGTGATCTGCAAGTGATTTTTGTTGCTGGATCTTAGTGGTCTGGTGGTGCGATAGGGTTGGAGTAGATTCTGGAGGGATGGGACATTTAGTGGATGGTTTACTAGTTTGTGGGTGAGTGAGAGTTGATACCACTGAAGGAGGTGAGGGAGTTCAAGCCAGCCCAGTTCAGCAAGTGAGAGACAGTGGTGACTACGGTAGGATGCCCCTGTGGCGAATTTTGCGATTTTGTTGTAGCAGGTCTCTAGCTTGTTTAGATCACATTGCCTTAGGTTGGTATATACTGGAGAGGCATAAAGTAGGGTGGAGATAAGGTGGGAATTTGCTATTAAAATCTTTGCTGCTTTGGTGAAAAATTGTTTATTTCTGTATAATGCTCCTAGTTTTTTGTGGACTTTTTTTATGGTCATGGATATGTGAATGTCAAATTTTAGTTTATTGTCTATTTTCACTCCTAGCAATTTGGTGTGTTCAGTTGGGTATATAGTGGTGTTGTCTTTTGCTGTGATGTTAAAGTGAGAGTTGTTTTGAGTATGTTTGGTGGGTTGGAAGATGAGTAGTTTAGTTTTGTTTGGGTTGAGTATTAATTGGGCATCGGATAACCATGTTTCAACAGAGGAAAAGGCTTCCTGTGTGACTTTTTGCAGTTTGGGTAGGGACTGGGCTGAGTAGATGATGGTAGAGTCATCTGCGTATTGGATGAGTGTGCCATGCTTGGTGGCAGAGGCTAGATTATTGGTGTAAACAGAGAAAAGTAGGGGTCCAAGGATGGATCCTTGGGGAACCCCTATGGAGACAGGTAGTTGGGGAGATATGTCATTCTGCCATACAATGGATTGTTGGCGGTCAGACAGGTAACTCTGAAACCAGTTGGTGACTGATTGTGAGAAGGATAGGTTATTGAAGACAGAGATAAGTTGTTTGTGTGAGACCATGTCAAATGCTTTAGATAGGTCTAGGAAAGTAGCAGAGGAGAGATAGCCATTGTTTTTATGCTGAAGGATAGTGTTAGTAAAGGAGAGTAAGGCAGTGGTGGTGCTATGGTTTGGTCGGAAACCATGCTGAGTACTGGAAAGGAGGTTGTTAGTAAGGAGGTAGTGTGAGACCTGAGAGTGTATGCATCTCTCTAGTATTTTGGAGAGTGGAGAGAGAATAGCTATGGGGAGGTAATTGGTTAGTTCTGCAGAGGGTCCGCCTTTGTGGAGGGGAATTATATGTGAGACTTTCCACAATGTGGGAATGTAACTTTCTGACAGAGATAGGTTAATCAAGATGGATACTGGGTAGGCCAGAGCATCAGCTTCGATTTGTAGGTATTCACTTGGGAGGTTGTCTGCTGCTAATTTGGTGGTTTTAAGTTTAGTTAAGAGTTTTTTTATGTTGGAGGTAGGTACAGGAGAAAAAGAGAAAGCAGTGAGGAGATTACTAGTTGAAGGTGTGGGTTGGAGGGGAGGGTGGTTGTGTTGTTTAGCTAGTGATAGTACGGTTTGGGTGAAGTGTGTGTTGAATGAGGTAGCAATATTTGCTGAGGAGTGAGGGATGTTAGGAGGAGGGGTACTGACTTTACCTGGGTGGAGGATGGAGTTTATGGAGGACCAGAATTGTTTGGGGCTGTGTTGTGAGGAGTCAAGGGCAGACTGGTAGTATTGGAATTTGTCCCGTTTTATTAGCTTTTTGACTCTATTGCATAGTTCTAGGAATTTCTGTCTAGCTGCGGGGGTTTTGGTTTTGCGCCAGTGCTCCCAGACTTTATCCCTGTTTTTCATTTCTGACTTAGTGGTTTTCTTTAGCCATGGGGAGGGTTGTGCTTTAGTTCTGGAAAATCTTATGTGGGCATGGTAATTAAGGATGTTCAGGAAGGTAGTATTAAAAGATTCAACTGCGTCATCTACACTGAGGTACTTTAGAGCATGCCAGTTACATTCTTTGAGGGATGAGATGAATGTGAGTGGGTTAAAGTTTATTTTTTTATGTATTTGACGATAGATGACAGGTTTAGCTTGGTACAGGTATTTTTTGAGTAGGAATGTTGGGGAGTGATCACTGAGGCTATCTGATAAGCAGCCTGTTATATATGACTGGGGGTTCTTAC